>NW_026843691.1:0-188782 GCF_030254825.1 Meriones unguiculatus
CTCTGGTCTGGCTGAATGCAGGACACCATTCCAAACTCTGGTGTAGTTGGTTGGATCCTGATTTCGGTGTAGGTCACCACTTATGGAACAGGATAGAGGGCCCATAGAGAGACAGGTCACTGTTTTGAGTTTTGGTATTTTCTTCTTCCATTTTCTTTGCACGCATTGTACCCAGTGCATTTTTTCTTGTGTTGTTCTTTTGCGGTTTTGTTTGCTTGTGATGGTCTCAGTGGGCTGGTGACAAAACAGTTGTGATCCATTGTGACTTTGCCTGCCCCATACTGCCAGCGCTACAAGCTGGGGCACCTCTGGTCTCCTGTGGGAGCACACATTTCCACATGGTTGGCTGGGAAATCTCGGTTGGAGAGGGATCGGTATGCAGAAAATCCTGTTGGGCTGGACCATGTTGCCTCCTTGCTTTTTCTCTGAGGAAAGTTGGTGACATGAGGTTAGCTCTGGCTTGGAACAATGATCGCCAAATAATGCTTTTACCTGAAGCGTATTATAGTTATTACTATTATTATTACTTGGTTAGGGTCCCCTGTACCCCAGCCTGGCCTTATACTAAACAGCTTAAATTTCTGATCCGTCTGATCCACCTCTTATCAACTGAGCTACACTCCCACCATGTGCTTCTCAAAAAGAAATAACAAAGATTAAAGAGGAAGCCAGAGGGGCTGAAGAGATGGCTTAGTGATGAAAAATACTTTCTGTATTTTTCTGTATTTTTTGTGGGGCTGGAGGGATGCCTCATTCCTTAAGAGGACTGGCTGCTTTTTGTCATGAGTTCAATTCCCAACAACCACATGGTGGCTCACAATGAAATCTGTTGCCCTCTTCTGGCATGCAGGTGTATATGAAAACACAACATTGTATACATAATAAATCTTAGAACAAAGCAAAACATTCTCTACTTTTTTTTTGCAGAGTTCCTAGCATGTCCATGGTGGTTCACAATCTTCTGTAACTCCTGTTACAGAAAATTTGATGCCATATGGCCTCCTGGGATATAAGGCACACATGTGGTACACTTATATACATACAAGTAAAATAATCTTATCACTCATCTAAAGAAAAGATAAAAATACCCCCTCAAAAAAAGAGGTCAGCAGGCATGGTGGCACACACTGGATCTCAGTGATTTTGAGGCCATCCTGGTCAACAGAGCTAGTCCAGTCCAGGCAAAGCTACACAGGGAGATTCTGTCTTGAAAAGCAAAGCAAAACAACCAACCAACCAAAACAAACAAACAAATAAACAAAACAAAACAAAAACTATCATAAAGCAAGTGTGGTGACACATGCCTGTAAATGGAGCAACAGGGAGGTCAGGAATGAAGGTCAACCTGGACTATATGAAACTCGGTCTCAAAAACAAAACAGCAGCAGCAACAACAAAACAGCACAAGAATCTGAGTGCCTGAGATGCTTTGGGACATTCAAATTTTTATCTTAATTCCTGGCTACATAGGAAGCTATTGAGGAGTGTAGTTCTTTGAATGAAAATGACCCCTACTATCTCATATGTTTGAAAATCTGGTCTCCCATTGGTGGAACAATTTTGGAAAAATAAGTGTGATCTTGTTGAAGAGGTGTGTCACTGTGGGTCAGCTCTGAGGTTTTAAAATCCCACACATTCTCAGTTAGCTCTTTGCCTCATACTTATAGATCAGGATGTAAGCTCTGAACCACTGTTCTCTCTGGTGCTCTGTCTGCCATTACTGTCTGCCACCATGGTCCCTGCCATGATATTCATGGACTTATCATCTGAAACTCTAAGTACCCAAACAACTGTTTCTTCTATAAGCTGCTTTGGTCATGATATCTTAGCATAGTGATAGAAAAGTAACTAAGACAAGTGGTTTGAAAATAGGATAGAAATGATTTAGTGTACACTTATCTCAAAGATCTTTTTGTCCTATAAACTTAATAGTAAGATTACAAAAATTTAAACATACACACACTTTTATGCACTGCCTGTGGATGGGTCCATATGGTCTTGTTCTTGATTCCCAGCATAATTTAAAGGGGAAACTTACACAATGTTCTGAGCCCTTGATGTCCTGCAGATGAAGTAGGAGGATGTCCTCAAGTGCCTTGCCACAGGAACCCAGTTAGGTGGCAGGAACCTTGACTTTCAGATGGAGCAATGCATCTACAAAAGGAAAGTGATGGTATCTACATCATAAATCTGAAAAGGACCTGTTGTTTGCAGCTCAGGCTATTGTTGCCATTGAGAACCTTGCTGATGGCAGTGTCATCGCCTCCAGGAACACTGGTGAGCAAGCTGTGCTGAAGTTTGCCGCTACCACTGTAGCCACTCCAATTGCTGCCCCCTTCACACCTGGGATCTTCACTAACCAGATGCAAGCAGCTTCAGGGAGCCATGGCTTCTAGTGGTAACTGATCTCAGGGCTGAAACCAGCCCTTCCCAGACGCTGCTTAGGTCAACCTGCCTACCATTGCTCAGTGCAAGACAGATTCTCTGCACTATGTGAACATTGCCATCCACGTAACAAGGGAGTTCACTCAGTGGTGGATGCTGGCCGAGGAAGTACACCTCATGCATGGCACTATCTCCTGTGAGCAGTCATGGGAGGTTATGCTTGATCTTTACTTCTACATATACCCAGAGGAGACTGAGAAAGAATAGCAGGCTGCTGCTGAGAAGGCCATGACCGAGGAGGAATTCCAGGGTGAATGGACTGTGCCAGCTCCTGAGTTCACTGTCGCTCATCCCGAGGTGGCAGACCGGTCTGAGGGTATGCAGGTGCCCTCTGTACCCATCCAGAAGTTCCCTACTGAAGACTGGAGTGTCCAGCCAGACACTGAGGACTGGTGAACAGCTCCCACAGCATAGGCCATTGATTGGGTTGGAGCCACCCCTGAGGGGTCTTGAGCTCCTCTGCAGAAACCTGTGCAAACAGAAAAGGTGGAATGAAAATAAAGTTCCTAAAAGCTGAAAATATGCACACACACACACACACACACACACACACACACACACTTTAGAAACAATAGTTATGAGTGTTGGGTGTAATGGTACACTTCTGTAATCCTGGCTCTTAGGAGGTTGGGGCAGAAGGATGGTGAACTTGGGCTATGTAGTGAGATCATCTCAACAATAATGACAAGACTAGAACAACTAGAGATTGTTTTGAGGCTGGGGTATGTAGCTCAGTGGTAAATCATGTGCTAAGAATGCACAAGGTGGTTCTAGGTTTTGTTGTTATCTCCAAAATACCAAACAACCAAAGCAGAATATTGGGGCTGGAGAGATGACTTGGAGGCTAATAGAACTGGCTGTCCTTCCAGAGGACCTGAGTTCAATTCCTGGCAACCACATTGTGGTTCACAACCAACTATACAGGGATCTGATGCCCTCTTCTGGCATGCAGGTGTATATGCATGTAGAGAACTCATAGACATAAAAATCAAAATCAAAAAAAGAAAAAAAAATGGGCCGAAGAGATGGCTCAGAGGTTAAAAACACTAGCTACTTTTCTAAAGGTCCTGAGCTCAATTCCCAGCAACCACCCCCCCTCTCTACTCCAGCATGCACACAGACTGCACCAACAGAGTCAGCTTTGTGGAAACATACCCTGTTCAGGTACTAGGGATCTGCACTCAGAGGAGCCCACCTTTGTTCTAATGCTCTGCTAAAGCTTTTGAAATCTTTAACTTTTGAACAAGGGATCCTTCACTTTTGTTTTGCACTGGACTCTGCAAATTATGTAACCAAGGCCTGTGTACCAAATATTCAGTCTATATAAGAACAGCCTGCAAAGCCTCTCAGTACCACTGTGACCACTGCAGTCCCAGATATTTCGAAAAAAAAAAAATGTCAAGACACAATGGCCTAAGATACAGTCTGTCAGCCATCTCTGGATTTCTCTTTCCTGCACTCCAAACATAGTTCAAACTGAAAATGTGTGCTTGGTACACTAACTTTTTTTTCTCAAAATAGGGCTTTTCTGTGTAGACCAGGCTGGCCCTGAACTCAGTGCGACCCACCTGCCTCTGCTTCTCTGAGTGCGGGCTCACAGGTGTGTGCCACTGCTCCAGGCTTACAGACTTAATTTTAAGACTGGGTCAATATCTTGCTTTTTGTCTTTAGGTTTTCTATATAAGGACTTGGAACATAGCTCAGTTGGTAAAGTGCTTGCCTTGCATCCATCAAACCTCGTGTTTTGTACACACCTGTAATCCTAATAAGGAGGTGCAGTCAGGGGCATCAGAAGTTCAGCATCATCTTAATGTGCTTGGAATTTTTGAGGCTAGCCTGAGATAAGTAAAACCTGATTTTAAAAAATAAGTTTTACATATAAAAAGCCATTTTTTTACACACATGGAACCAATGAAGAGGGAAAAGGGTAAGGAAGGTATTATAAACTATCAAGATGGGAAATGACAATGATGTGAGTGTGAAATGGACATGTGGGAAGTAGGAGCAACAGGACTGAAAGACGAATGTGGGCCTGAGTGAAAGGCCAGTATCGAGGGTAGCAGTCATTGAGATTTTTGCTTAGGCAACTGTGTGTTTTGAGATATGGCAGTCATCAGGGAAATTTCCACATCTCTCAGTCTCCTAAGTTATGGATTGGGAGAAGAAATCTGAAGGAGCCCTGGTTGTGGCTGCAGGAAATGTGATCAAATCCAACTCTCAGACTGCCTGCCTAAACTGTAGTGGCTAACCACAGCAAGCATTGGCAATGACTGTACAGTGAAACCACTTACCCCACCACAGTCCACATGGGGAGTATCAGGCTGAGAAATCCCCCCCACACTAGGAATCAGCTTCATCTTGTCTTGTAAGGCAAGAAAGGCTGTCTTCTCTCTTGCATAGCTTTATCACTTGAGGCTCCCAGCCCTCAGCAAAACAAATCTGGACTTGGATTTTTCTCTCCCTTGTTAGTGAAAGATGATGGTAGTTATCTTAGGGGGTGGAATGGCCTTTAGCCAGCCTCATCAATCAGGCTGTCCTGTCCAGGCTTATTAGTTTCAGCAGCCTGGCAGTTGTTAGGTGAGAAACCAAAGTATATCTTCAGTGGATGTTAATGTGTTCATGCATAGATAGAAACACACAGTACTTTTAGGCCTTTACCTTATGTCATGGGAAAACTTCATTTACAAAACAGCCATTTAAATGTCCACTAGTCTATCTAAGACATTAATAGAATAAACATAGTCAAGAAGGTAGTTCTCAATTCTAGATTTGGAAAACAACTTCGATAAAGAAAAAGAAAGAAATTAAAATAAACTTGCAAGTTGGGAATGTAGTTTAGTATTAGTAGAACAATGATTAGATGAACAATGATTACCTCAGGTTAATGTCAATATTTTCAAAGAGAATTTAAACAATATGCATTTAAACAGTAAATGGGGGCTGGGGAGATGGCTTAGTGGTTAAGAGAACTTGATTCTCATCCAAAGAACTAAGTTCAGTTCCTAGCATCCATGCTGGATGCTCACAGTTGTCTCTCCCTCTAGATCTGGGGTCTCTGACACTCTCTTTTGGTCATCACATGCACACACATACATACGTACACACAAAGAGTTATACACACACAAAATAAACATAGATCTTTTAAAAAAGATAAAATGAGAACCCTATCATTACAAAGTCAACCCAAAATGGATCAAAGGCCAAAATATAAGAGCTATAAGTGTGTAAAGGTTACATAGAAGTGAACTTTCATGATGTTAAATTCAATAATTAATTTTTAAATATGACACAAAAATCATAGAAAACCAATAAAACTTTGGACTTCATCAAAGTAAAATACTTTTTTGAACCAAAGTGTAATATCAAGAAGATAACATGACAGTCTACAGAAAGAAAGTCTGCAGAGTTTTTATTTGACAGAAGTCTAGTTTTTAGAATAACAAACACAACAAAAACAAACAGGGCTGGGCTAGGGATATGGCTCAGTACAACAGAGCTTGCCTAGCATGGGGGAAGCCAAGGGTTAGACACCTCAGCAGGGTGTGGTAAAGGTGTAGTTAG
Source organism: Meriones unguiculatus (assembly GCF_030254825.1). Lineage (NCBI taxonomy): Eukaryota > Metazoa > Chordata > Mammalia > Rodentia > Muridae > Meriones > Meriones unguiculatus. The sequence continues at coordinate 6,007 of NW_026843691.1, forward strand.
GCAGAGGACTAGAATAGATATTTCTCCAAGGAAGATTTAGAAATGGCAGACATACAGAGGAAAATATGCTGAACACCATGAGTCATTAAAGAAATATAAATCAGGAGGACAGTAAGACATCTACTCAGCTAGGCCTGGTGGTTAATTCAATGCTGTTAACCTCAGTATTGGGGGTGAAAATTAGGCTGGAGGATCCAGAGTACAAGAGTAAACTAGGTCACAGGTTAGTTGGGTCTCTAGTGAGACCCTGTCTTAAGAGCAACAGCATAAATTAATAATTCACACTTATTGGGCCAGGCAGTGGTGGCACAGTCTTAATCCCAGCACTCAGTCAGGATTACAAGGCAGAGAGATCTCTGAGTATGAGGCCAGCCTGGTCTACAGAGTGAGTTTTAGGACAGCCAGGGCTACACAGAGAAAACCCCCCTTTTTTTTAAACAAGCTAAAAAAGTAAAGCAAAACAACAAAATCCCAAACAAACAAACAAACAGTAATCTATACCTCTTAAGATATCTATAATATTTAAAAAAGAAACAACCAAGGAAACAACTGCTGACAAAGATATAAAGATAGAAATAAAGTTAGAATTCTTGTTCAGTGTTGGTAGGTAAAATCATTACCATATGTAATTTACTACTGTCCATTAGTGCTACTCTTAAGGATATACCAAGAGAATTGCAAACTGGTACTCAGGCACTTTTTTTTCTTTTAAGATTTATTCATTTTATGTATGTGAGTGCTCTATCTGTATGTACACTTGCATGGCAGAAGAGGGCATCAGATCTCAGTACAGATGGTTATGAGCTACCATGTGGGTGCTGGGAATTGAACTCAGGACCTCTGAAAGAGCAACCAGTACTCTTAACCACTGAGATATCTCTTTAGCCCCACTCACATATTTTCTATACATGGTCATGGCGCTAGACAGAAACAATGCTCTAAATCACCAGTGGATAAGCAAGGCCTGATTTGTACATAGAGAAGAGGGTTATTCAACAGTAAAGGAGAATGCAGTACTGATGCTCTGATATAGTACAAGGCAGCACTAATGATAGAGCATGGATAAAACTAGGAAAAAAGCCAGGTGGTGGTGTGATGGCTCACACATTTAATCCCAGCACTCAGGGGGCTGAGGTAGGCAGATCTCTGTGAGTTCAAGGTCTTGTCTACAAAGAGAGTTCCAGGACATCCAAGGTTACACAGAGAGACCCTCACTCAAAATATCAACCAACCAACCAACCCAAAAGCAAAACCCCAAAACCTAGGAAACAATATTCCAGACAAGATTAATTCAAGTTATAAGAAACAGGCAAACCCATAGAATCAGAAGGTGAGTGGTTATTGCCAGGGCCTAGAGAGAGAAATGGTAGTGTATATTTAATGGATTTTGGGTGGGTGATGAAAATGGTTTGAAACAAGACAGCTGTATTCATTGTCCAATGGTGACATATATTAAATGCCAATGGAGTGTATATCTACTTTTATGATATATAAATTTATTCCAAGTATAAAAAGATTGTTTATTTTATGTGTATGGATTTTGCATGTCTCTGACATGAACTGACTGGCCTGTTCTTTGTTCACCTCCCCTTTAGGGAGCAGCCTTACCAGGCCACAGAGGAAGACAGTGCAGCCAGTCCTTATGAGACCTGATAGACTAGGATCAGAATGAAGGGGAGGAAAACCACCCCTAATCAGTGGACTGGCAGAGGGGCATGGGTGGAGAAGGGAGAGGGTGAGTGGGATTGGGAGAGGAGGAGGGAGGGAGCTACAGGGGGGATACAAAGTGAATAAATTGTAACTAATGAAAATTAAAAAAAATAAAAAAGAAATAAAAAATAAACTCAATCGACTAGGATAATCTCTAGACTGGACAAAGAGCCCCATGAATTTATCTGATTGCACTTTTGCAATAGAGCAACTTGGAAGTTAATACCTGTTTCAGCTACCAGAGCTTTGAAACAAAAAAGCAGTGAAATTCAGGTGGGCAGGGCTCCCTGGGGAGCGACAGGACCATTTCAGGAGGATCCCTGGGATGCCCTGTTCTTAGGTGGAACCCAACTCTCTTGGGCACTCAGAGGAAAGCCCAAGGTGAACGCTCCCAGCCCAGGAATCCCAGAAACCATAGGTGTCTCTGAAGATTGCGCAAGTCTTTTTCCCCCCCGGCCAGCTCGGTGGCATGTTTCTAAAATCCCAATCTGCACAACATAAACAGAAAACGTGCAGCCAGAAAGCCTCGGTGGTGCAAATTACAAGCTTCCAGCAGAGGGCGGGAGAATCTTTGCTGCGCGGCCAGTGGCAAGCAGGCAGCAAAGAGCAAGCTTTCCAGTGACCTCACGATCCTCCAAGCCCTTCTCCTCCCACTGCAAAAGGGAGAGAGAAGGCGGAAGGAAAGACCCCTGATAGAGGAAAATAAAGAATAGGGGAGGGGGGCGTTGAGGCAGAGAGCGGACTCTAAGAGCTCCCCCTCGGAGCAGCCGCCCACTTCCTGAGCCCAGGGTCCAAGCGGCCTCGGGGAAACCCGAAGGCCGAGCCCTCTCAGATGGGGCGGGGGAGGGGCTTGCGCGAGGCGCAGCGCAGGCGCAGTGCGCGCCTCCATTGTCAAGCTTGGCGTAAACGCCGTTGCTATGGCTACAGACGCTAAAGGGAAAACGCTGGGCTCTCCTGGGCCTGGTGGGCGCTGGCGGCGAGGGCTGGTGGACCGGAACCCGCTTCCCTGGCACGATGGCGGCGGTCATGGCTCAGCTAGTGGACTACTTCATCATGGTAGGCTGAGACCAGGAGAAGCCAGGTAAGGGTGTGGAGCGGGTGCCTTCTAGGCTCCGCCTCCGCCCCGGGCTCCGCGTCCCTCCTCCCCTGGGCTCCGCCTTCACCTCCCAGGGCTCCGCCTTTCTCCGCTTCCAGGCCCCTCCCCGTCTCCGCTCCGAGCTCCGCCTCCGCCTCCACTAGGCTCCGCCTCTGCTACTGCGGGCTCCGCCTCCCTCATCTTCCGGGCTCCTCCCCTTTCCCCGCCCCGGGCTCCGCCTCCGCCCCCTCGGGCTCTGTCCCTGCCCTGGGCTCCTCCCCCTCCTCCGCCTCTGGGCTCAGCCTCCGCCCCTAGCAGCCATCCATTGGGCTAGATGGTGCTGGGCCTGGCGTCCTGGCTGGGAGGCGAGGAGGAGAGACGGTTGTGTCCCGCGGTGGAGGAGCGGCGGGTCCACGGGTGTCGGCCATCTCGGAGCGGTTGAGTCTGGCTGGCTGTCGGCATATGTGAGGGACCCGCAGGACGGCGGTTGTGGAGGAGGCCAGGGTTGTGCAGTTGGAGGCTGGTGGGCTGGCCGGGTCGGGAGAGCCTGCCCGAGTTCCTCCATGAGCTTCTGTGGAGGCTGTTGCTACCCGGAGCCACGCCCTCGGGCCGCCTGAGTTGGGAGGGCAGGACCACACTGTGTGGAGTTCCTAGGGATACACTTGTGCCCTGCATCCTGAGGAAGAGTGATGCTGGGACCAGTCCTCCTGGAAAGTAAGAGCAGAGAGTCCGGTGCTGCCTCCCCCCTGCTCTGGAGCTCGTGGGGTGGGGAGCTTACACATCTGGGCTGAAAGAAATCAGCGTACTTGGAAAGGCTAAAGGATCCATGCACATTTCTAGGAACATTATTTTTTTCAGGATGTATATGCCAGCATTCCAGAATGAAATGATTCTTCTTAAGTAGACAGCCAGACTCTTCGGTAAAGAGAACCAGTGCTCTCTCTCACTGGGCTTTCATGAGTTTTGATTGTTCCGTTTATTTGTCCGAGAATTCTTCATAAGGAACAGTTTGGCAGATACACTGCTGTTTATACTTTAATGGACTTGCATAACCAGGAGTATACACGGTTCACGCAGGCTTATTTTCTTATTTTTATCTCTTTGTGTTGTTATGTATAGATAACCAGGACATAATAACAAGGTTACTAAAGACTTGGGAAAGCTCTTTTATTTCAGGGTAATTCCAGTTTTACACTTGCAAGGAATTTTAGCTACCAGCCCTGCATCCCCTTGTCTCTGGAGGTGCTTAGGTTGTGTTTGCTGATTGTTAGTCGTTGGTAGCACTAGAGTACCAATGTTTATTATTTATTCATTCCTAAGAATTTGTTTCAGAGAAGGGATTCTTCCCAGTTTTTTCTCACTACTGCCTAATTGAGGTCACTTAAAAAACCGCTTGCAGGTCGATGAGATGGCTCAGCAGATAAAAGCTCTTGTTGGGCAAGCCTGGAGACCTGAGTTCAATCCCTGAATTTATGAAAAGGTGGAAGGCAAGAAGTGATTGCACAGAGTTGTCTTCTAACCTTCCTATGTGTTCCCTAGTATGCATGCTTCACCAGCATCATGAACACACACACACAAAGACGACATTGGGCTTTATTTAGAGAATATTCTTGCTGCTCCAAAATGTCATGTCATTTCACTTGTCAGTTTCTTACAGACATAATCTTACCCAGACTGCTAGCGTGGAGATTCAGTTTTGTTTTTAATCTTGTTCAGTTTTCAGTTACATTGTTCTTCCCCCTAAAATAATTTTATTTAGGGTTTTTTTGAGAATTCTCTCTACAGAACCCTGGCTGGCTGTTCTGGGATTCCCTATGTAGTAGAGGCTGGTCTTGAACCTACAGAGATCCACCTTCCTCTTCCTTCCAATTGCTGGGGTTAAAGACCATGCCCAGCTTCCCCCACAACAATTTTAAAACAATAACAAACTTGAAAAAAGTTCCAAGTATGGTACACAGTTAAGTGCTGTTTTGGACATTTTGAGAGGAAGCTGTTGACCTTATGCCCTGTCACTCTGAATGGTTTAGTGTCAATTTTATGCAAACAAGAATGTTGTCCTACATAATGGCAATGCAGTTATCAAAATAGGAAATTCACGTTGACATAATATTCCATTTAATGTGGGTTTTATTGACTATGTTATTACTCACAAAAATGTCAAAAGAAGCTGGTATATTTAAGTGTTTCATTTTTTTTATCTCTTTAGTCTCTTTCAGTATGGAACAGTTCCCTCAACTTTTTCATGATCTTGTCACTTTGATGACTATAGGTCAGTAACATTTTTTCTTCATTAATTTATTTATTTGTTCATTTTACAGTCCACTCACAATCCTACTCCCTCATCTTTTGCCAGTCCCAAACTCCCAAACACTTTCCCTGTACTTCCCCCAACCAACCCACCCAGGCACATCAAGTTATATCAGGATTAAGTACCTTCTCTTTCACTGCAGCAAGACAAGGCAGCCCTGGATAAGAATATGGGATCCAAAGGGAGGCAACAGAGTCCAAGTCAGAGACAGCTCCTGCTCTAGTTGCTAGGGGACTGACTTGAGGACAAGAAACCCATCAGTTTCATATGTGTAAGAGGCCCAGGGCTAGGCCAGGCATGTTCATTTGTTGGTGGTTCAGTTTGTATGAGGCCCCATAGTCCCAGGTGAGCTGACTATGTAGGTTTTCTTATGGTCTCCTACCTCTCCAATCCTTCCTGTAACTCTTCCACAAGATTCCCAGAGTTCTGCCTAATGTTTTGTTGACTGTGTGTCTGTGTAACTGTTTCCATTATTTGCTGGATGAAGCCTCTCAGATGACAGTTATGCTGGTCTCCTGTCTACAAGCATAGCAGAGATATGAATAATTGGCAAGGGCCCAAGCTTTGGGGTACACCATTGCTTAGGGGATGAAAAAAGAGGAGCAGAAAATGCATTTGGCGAACTTGGAAGAGATATTCAGCTCTCCCTAAGAGATATTACTTTTCTTGTAGGTGATATGAGCCATAATTTTTGTCTAGTTACATGGCTGTACAGAAGAGAAAATTTTCAAATTAAAACAATTTTTTTAGATTTATTTTTTTCTTTTTTTCCTTCTTTTATTGTGGGAGAGGGAAGGGGTCGACAAGACATGGTATCCCTGTGTGTGTATTGCAGGCTGTTCTGAAACTCTGCCTCAGACTCACAGAGATCCACCTGCCTCTGCCTCACAAGCACTGGGATTAAAGGCTTGCACCACTTGGTGAATATTCAGTACTCTTAATCACCGAGTCATCGCCAGCTCTCCTTAAATTTTTAACAGATATATTCATGTGACAATGTCTAAATTAGGTGAATATAAACAGAATGATGAATATAATGTTTCAAAAGTGTTCTAAGGAGATAATGGTGTGTATTCCCAGACTTTCTTTAGCTGAGACTGGGGATCAGCTGGGAGGTGGTTGCTCACCTTTAATCCCAAAATTTGGGAGGCAAGGTGGAGGCATTTGGATCTCTGCATTAAAGGCCATCCTGGTCTATATATCTAGCCCCAGGACAGCCAGAAAACCTACACAGAGAAACCCAGTCCAACCAAGTAAGCAAGCAAGCAAACAAGCAAAGGACTGGAGATGTAGCAGCCATCTTGGGTAAGAGTAACAGAGCAAAGAGCTAGAAAGATCCTGGATAACTAATGACTAACAGTAGGGTTGCCATAGCTGATCTAGATAGCTGCTTTGTGTTTTGTTTTTCTTTGTTTTTAACTGTTTTTAACGTGATAAATAATAACATTATATGTTTAAAGCACTATAAATCTGAGTTTTCGGTTTCATGCTGTCAAAACAGGTCCAAGGTGACAAGATGGGTTATCAGGATCCAAGGACATAGATAGTGAAGGAATGTTTTTCAGTGTTATGTGTAACCAGTTGAGGGCATCACTGAGAGAAGCAGTTATTGAAGAACTTTGTGGTTGAATGTACAGATGATCTACACATATGCAATGTACAGATAAGGACAAGGCTGTAAAGCCTCCCTCCTTCCTGTGGCCTCCCATTTTTTCTTGTGAGTAATTAACTCCATCACTGAACAACAAATCATGAGCTGCAAGTTTACTCTAATGAATGATGTACAATTCTGAGAATTTATACAGGTTTTTTCCCCTTTTTTTTCAGTTTTTGGTTGTTGTTTGTTTGTTTGTTTTCCCAAGATAGGGTTTCTCCATGTAGCCCTGACTATCCTGGAACTTCCTCTGTAAATTAAGAATGTTCTCAAACTCAGAGATCTACCTGTCTCTGACTCCTGAGCACTGCCGGGATTAAAGGTGTGTGCCATCACTGCTTGGCATAAAGGATCATTTTTAACTCTGACTTTTCTTATTTTACAGTTGTTTTTACTAACCAAATTGCAGAATATTGGTAGAAGAAATGATAAGAATTGAGGTTAGCTGATTAAACACGCCCATGTGAGAAATCTCATTGTGATAGGTATGAACATATGTTTGGAAAACTTTGAAAGTGTTTTATTAAAACTTAAAAAGACCAGTTCCATGTACTAGTGTGGTCTGGCTTTTTACTTTTCTTCCTTCCTTCCTTCCTTCCTTCCTTCCTTCCTTCCTTCCTTCCTTCCTTCTGAGACAAGATCTCTGCAGCCTAGTGTGGCCTGTAATTCACTAGGTAGTTGCCACCAGTACTTGCAAACATTACATTTTAAGAGGAAAATACAAAGGAAATATTTTTTGAGACAGGATTGATTTTGTAGCTTGGCTATTCTGGACTCATTTTGTAGACCAGGCTGGCCTGGAGATCACAAAGATCCACCTGCCTCTGCTTCCCTGAGTTGCTGGAATTGTAGGCTTGTGCCAAGATGCCCAACTGCAAATCTTTATTTTTAAAAACATTTTATCTTCCTCTCTCAGTTTATTTCATTTTCACTTTTTATATTTTAAATTTTTGAAATAGGGTTTCTCTGTGTAGTCTTGGTTGTCCCATAACTCAGATCTGCTGGCTTCTGCCTCGCAAATTCTGGAGCTAAAGGTGTTGGCCATCACAATCAGGCTTAAATCTGTTTCTTAATGATATATTACATACTAGTTACAAGGTAGTATTCAGCATGGGGGCTGCTATAACAAAGTATCATAAATGTGGAGGCTTAAAACAACAGGTGGTTATTCTTGTATAATTTTGATGCGTTGCTTTGAAATTTACTTGTTGGGAGGTAACCTCCTTTGAGGGCTTCTGCAGAAGAACATTCATCTCTTCTAGTTTCTGGTTGTCCCCATTGTTCTACCATTTATTGCACCATAATTCTTTTTTTGTCCTCTCTTCACGTAGTTTTCTTTGTTTAAATCTTTTTCATTAAAACAATTTCTTTGTTCAGCCTGGTGGTACATGTCTATAATCCCAGCTATTTGGGGGACAGATGCTGGAAGATGCCAAGTTCAAGGCTTTTGTGAGTTACAGAATGAGTTCAAGGCCTGACTGGGAAACTTAATCTCAAACCAAATATATATATGTCTATGGCCATAGCTCAGTATAGGGAAGCACCGGCCTAGTGAGGCCTCAGGTTCAATTCTCAGTCCTGGGTGTTGGAGAGTATTAGGAGGCTTTGTTTTGCCTTATTTCCTTTTCTTTCTTCTTTTCCTCTCTTCTTCCCTTCTTTTTTTCCCTGTACTAGGGACTGTGCCTAGAAAACACACATTTTTTTTCTCTCTTTTTCCTCCTTCTCTTGCTCCCTCTCTTTCCTACCCCCCCTCTTCTTACCTTCCTACCAGACTGAGCTATATGACCAGCCATGTTTTTTTCTATAGGCAAAGACTGTTATAATAGCTAACTTGAATTGTCAGGTTGCCTCACCTGAGAGAAAGGAACTTTAAATAAAAATTGGCTTCCATCAGATTGCCATGGGGGCAATCGCTAATTGATGTAGGAGGGCCCAGTCAATTGTGGAAGTACCTTCCTGCAGGTGGATGGTACCATTCCTGCAAGTGGGCCTGGGTTGTATAAAAAAAGGTAACTGAGCAAGCCAATGAGTGTTGTTCCTTCATGGTTTCTGCCTCAGTCCCTGCTTTGAGTTTTTGCCCTGTCTTCCCTCGATGGATTATAAGCCAGTAAACCCTTTCCAAAGTTGCTTTGATCAGTGTTTATCATAGCAATAGAGAAACAAACCAGGACAATGGTTAAACGATAGAAAAACAGGGAATACAGTTCCATAAGTAAAGCAGGTTTTAGTTTCATAAGGTGTACATTCTACCTTAGGAAAGGAAAGCACAGAACTTAATCTAATATTCAGTATTTCCAAAAACAATAGAATAATTTTTCTTTGTATTCTGTAAGTAAAATTAGGAGAAATAGGTATCATGTCCACCAGAATTAGCTTTCAGGAAGCTGTAAACACTGTGTTTTAGTGTTGAAGTCTAGGGAATCACTGCTAAAGAATTTCAAAGCCTTGTCATTCCTTTTCAGCTACAAGTACTAATCAGGTAACACCTTGGGAAAATGTGGCTTTACTGGAAAACAGGTTAATGCCTTTGATTGCAGATTGGTGGCCTAGTCTCCTTTTTTCTTCTCTCTTAGCAAGTTGTATGACTTGTTCACTGTTTACTTGTGATAATGAGGTTTGAAGCTATTGAAGACATTGTTAAAGGACTCAAAGACATTGTATGAGTAGTTAATAATGCTTGATAAGTAAGCCTCAAATGGGATCTTTATGTCCTTTTAAGGAGTCAAGATTACACTCTCTGGTTTTTCTGGAATTCTTGCCTTGTTGTTCTTTTATTTTCACATGGACCTTTAACAGTTTAAAAGAATTAGGGATTCATAATCTTTGGAGAGGAATATAAATCTCACGATGCTTTATTTTTACATTACTGTTTATTATCATTTATTACAGTTTATTCAAATTGTACTGTGGCTGTGTTCCCCTCCTTCATATTTATCTGATCACACCCTCTTTCCCTCTTCTGGGGCCCCTAAGCCCCTCCTCTGGTCTACTGATAGGCAGGATCCTACTCCCTTTCTATTTGACCCTAGCCTATCATGATGTTTTATACAAGTATTCCTCCTATTGTTGCACACATAGTATTACAGTTATCTAGCTTTCTCTCTAACATCTATCATCTGTTTATCATCTATATCATATATCTATCACACAAACACACACACACACACACACACACACACAAGGTTGTGAAAATGTTATTTCTTCCAAAAACATGTGTTTCAAAAATTGATCAAAAAGAGTGATTTAAAGTTAAAAGTTTGAAGGAAATGAAATGCATCTGTCACTTTGTCAGTTATGGCCTGAGCGTTGGAATGTTGACATCACAGTGGTTTCTCCCCCTGACTACTACAGAATGTTTACACTTCAGTGGTTTGTATACAGACTGATGTAGTCATTTTGGTTAGCACCAGCAAAGAAAAGTAGAATTTCATGCTCAATGAGAGTTTCTCTATTCCAGGCGCCACTGTAAAGGTATTTTTTTAAAATGAGTATTGTTATTCTCTTGATAAACTACTGGTTTCAGGAAGTGTTCGGTCTTGATTTCTCTAGAAAATGTGAACTAATTCTGAAAAGTTGCTTCATGACAACTACTCCTGTTAGAAATAGTCAATACCATTACCCCAAAGAAACTAAGTTATGTCAGAAAGGTATGCTCTGAGCTATACAAAAGAATGATATCTATGCATCTTCGAAACTATCTGCCTAAGTTAAGAGAGATTATTTTCTGTTTCATCTAATTGTTTTACCCACTATGCCAATAAAGATTTGTTGGAAACTGGTCAGATTTCAGCCCAAAGTCCAACAACATTCTGGTTTTAAACATTTATTTGTCAGTATTTTAACACTGATTCAGCTAGATAGGAATGACTTTCCAGACATATGCATTTAATTTCAAATTCATCATAAAACTGAGTTGACAATATTTTATAAAATACCTTTACATTGTTGCCTGGTGTGTTTGATGTCAACCATTGCTGATGCCTCTCTTTGACTCTTCTATTCACAGGTATCTTTAATCCTCCCCAAGTAAAAACTGTGGCTTCTCAGTACATATTCCATGAATTCTGTAACATGATTTACACATAGTAATATTCACTTAATAAAATATGCACTTTAAATATTCAAACTGTATGAGCAGGGACAGCAAAGAGACCAGCAAAATAGTAGCCACTCCGTTATTACAGGGAATGTTTTTATTATGGGTCAGAGAGGGAAAATGTTCAGAGGCACCTGGAAGAGTTAAGAGCAGAGAGTAAAAGAGGCAGACTTGATATGACCAAGACTATCTAGAAGAGAATAGACACTATTAAGAGAAAAGTAGAGATAGTTTACACAGAGACAAACTGTGCTTTCATAAATGCACAGGCTGGACCTAAGTCCTTCTACATATATGTAGCAGATGTGTATGTTACTCAACACATGGGTCCCCTAACAATTAGACTGAGAGCTTTCTTTGACTCTGTTTCTTGCCCTTAGTTTCTTTTCCCCTAGCAGTGCTGTCTTGCCTGTCCTTAGTGAGACACAATGGTCTTAGTCCTGCCTGATGTGATGTGTCAGAGTGGGTTGGTACATTTAGGGTGTCTCTCTGAAGAGAAAGAAGGAATAGGAGCAGGGAGAATGATTGTGGGACTGTGAGGAGAGAATGGAGGGGTGTATGTTGAAGATATAAATTTAATAAATTAATTAGTGGAAAAAAGACAGGGTATTTCAATAATATTTAGGAGATTCAGATAGTGCAAAGGGAGATTAGGATGTTTGGGAAGGGACAGGAATCTAGATGTGTGTTTTGAGATGTGTAACAAGTACATTTACTTCCCTTTCATGTAAGCAGGAGGCCACCATGGGTATCGGTATCCTGATAGGAGCCACAGGTCAATACAGATCCTCAGGTCCCTTTTGTTGGAGCAAGGAGAATGGTTACTTTGATGGACAAGAAGTATTTCACAAATTTTTTGCTGAATGCTGTTTTTTATATGTTTGTTGTTGTTGTTGTTGTTGCTTATTTGGTTATAATCACCAGAATTCCTTTGATAATGCATGTTGAGCAAGTATAGGACTGGCATTTTTGAATATGTGTGCTCCCTGGGACCTAGCTAGTTTCAACTATTTGGAATGCCTGATTACTTTCATCACACCTATTCATGTCCTTTTAAATAGTAATGGCTTTAGTTATGACATGCCATTACATAGATTTCCTACTGATATGTTTTTGTTTCCAACATTTAAATGTCATACATTTTTAATAATTTTTATTTTTTATATTATTACATGTTGTTTACTTTGTAGCCCAGCTGTAGTCTCCTCTCTTATTCCATCCCAATCCCACCCTCCCTCATCTCCTCCCTGCCCCTCTCTAAGTCTGCTGATTGGTGTGGTCTTTCTCCCTTACCCTCTGACCCTATCTTATCAGCTCTCACCATGGCTGGCTGCAAGTCTTCCTCCGTGGCCTAGCAAGACTGCTCCTTCCTCAGGAATTGGGGGGGAGGTCAAATAGTCTGCCACTGAGTTCATGTCAGAGACAGTCCCTGTTCCCCTTACTAGGGTACCCACTTGGATGCTGAGCTGCCATGGTCTATGTCTGAGCAGGGGTTCTAGGTTATATCCATGCATTGTCCTTGGTTGGAGAATCAAGTTTAAGGAAAGAACCCTGTGCCCAGATGTATTTGGTACTTGTGGTGCTCCATCCTCTCCAGGTCTTACTAACTTCCCCTTCTTTCATATGATTCCCTACACTCTGCCCAAAGTTTGGTTATGGCCCCGATGTCACTCATAGGATGGAGGATACAGAAACTGTGGTATATTTACACAATGGAATACTACTCAGCAATTAAAAACAAGGCAATCATGAAGTCTGCAGTCAAATGGTGGAATCTAGAAAAGATCATCCTGAGTGAGGTATCCCAGCAGCAGAAAGACACACATGGAATATATTCACTTATAAGTGGGTATTAGACCTATAAGATAGGATAAACATACTAAAATCTGTATACCTAAAGAAGCTAAACAAGAAGAGGTTCTAGAGTAAGATCGTCAGTCTTCACTTAGCAAGTCAAATGGGATGGACAGTAGAAGTAGGAGAAAACAAGAAATGGACCCGAGCCTACCAGAGAGGGCCTTGGAAAGACTACCTAGCAGTGTATCAAAGCAGATGCTGAGACTCATAACCAAATGTCATAATTTTAATATTACTATTATTCAGTAGAATATCTTATTGAGGAACTTTACAGTCTGGTGGAATTATGTTATCTTAAATAGAACTGTATAATGACATGTGTTAATGAAATTAAACTCTTTGCAAGAGCTAAAAATTTTTAATGTTACCAAAATACAATCATTTTAAAGACAGGCATTCTAATTTTGAATAATTTGTCCATGATTATTATATGTCCAATGTATACTACATATTTTATTATGAAATTGACAGAATATCTCTTCAGTCAAAATTCTTTGTGTCTCTAGGATTAATATATAAAATTTACTATATATTAATAAGCATATGTAGTCCTCTCCACTCTTCAAAACTTTCTGACTTCTTTGTGCATGAAACTTTCTGACTATATCTCAGTACAGTGCATTTATCTTTAAAATCTTCTGTGATTTTTGTATGTGTTATACTCTAAGGTTCACAGTCTTAATGATTTTGAATGCTGCCTTTTTTCACATGGACCTTTAACAGTTTAAAGGAATTAGGAATTCATAATCTTTGGAGATGAATATAAATTTCACGATGCTTTTTTATATTACTGTTTATTATTATCATTTATTACAATTTATTCAAATTGTACTGTGGTTGTGCCCCCCTCCCTCATCTCCATCTGCTCACATCCTCCTTCCCTCTTCTGTGCCTAAGCCCCTCCCATAGTCCACTGATAGGCAAGGTCCTATTCCCCTTCTATTTGACCCTAGCCTATCACGATGTTTTATACAAGTATCCTTCCTACTGTTGCACACATATTATTACAGTTATCTAGCCATCTATCTCACATCTATCATCTACCACCTTTGTCATATATCTATTACACACACATATTGTTGTGAAAATCTGTCATTTCTTCCAGAGAAATGTGGTTCAAAAATTGTTCAAAAACAATGTTTTAAATCAAAAGTAATCCAATCAAAAATGGGGACAGAGCTAAACAGAATTTTCTGTAGAGGAATATCTCTGAGAAACACTTAAAAATGCTCAATGCACATAGTTATCAGACAGATGCAAATCAAAATGACCCTGAGATTTCACCTTACACCCATCAGAATGGCTAAGATCAAAAGCTCAAAAGACTATTCAGGCTTGTGGTCACCCTCAGCTACAGACCGAGATTAAGGGCAGCCAGGTTTTATGAGACACCACCTCAAGAAAGAAAAAAAGAGTGAACTAGTGTGCACTGATGAACAGAGAAAGTAGCAGAAGATTTGATGGACTTGATAGTAGGGTTAGCAGGAGCTGCAGCAGGTCGATGGTCACAGCATCTTGGCAGGCACAGTAGTACAGTAGTAGTCTCCAGTGCAGGGCGAGGTCATGCTGCATCCATCCGTCCATCTCTCTCTGTCTGTCATTCTCAGTTTTTAAGTAGACTTATTTTATCTATCTCTGTGCATGTGGGTATACATACCTGGCAAAGGCCAGAAGAGGGTAAGATATGCCCAAGAGCTAGAGGTCATTGTGATCCACTTGATACAGGTTCTGGGAGCCTAACCCAGTCCTCTGCAAGATCAGCATTTGTCTTAACTACTTAGCCATCTCTTCAGTCCAGTTCTCTGTGTTTTGATGGGACAAGCAGTTGGAAACATGAAGCCCAGGTTGGTCTGGAACTCATCATCCTCCCCCAGCTTCTTGTCCTCCAAATATAAGTCTGAACCTTCATGCCTGCCAGTCTATTTCTTGAATAGTTTCAGGTCCTCATTTTGTGTTCCAGGCCACAGACTGCAGATAACAGTGAACCTGACTTTAGCCCTGTGTTGCTGAGGGTGTACAGACAGAGTGATTCCTCTGTTGTTAGGGCGAGGCTAGGGTAGACCTGCCACCCTGCTAGAGCTTTAAGAATCATGCTGGGACTGCTTTTTAAAACATGTCCTTCATCAGGGCCTTTTCCCCTTAGCAAAAGGAAAAGTGAATAATTAATTACTGTTTTGTCTAGGGCTGATCCTGTGGGTCCCAGGCTTCTGTAGATCTGAGGTTGGAGCTCTATGCCTCAGTACCCAAGTGGTAATCAGCAGCAGGTGAGTGCAGCAGTCATGCATGCAGCAGGAAGCTAGATCCTGGAGCCTGTGGGAACCCAGAAACTTCCTGAACTGCTGTCCTGAGTTTGGAACTGATGTTTCCCCCACCCTATGGTTACCTCCCAACAGGGTGACCCAGTCTGTCCTGTTTTCGGGTCCACAGTTCAGTCTAAGATGTTGAGTAGAACAAACAGGATCAGGTAAGTGGCTCTATGCTGCTGACTGGGCATCTGAAGGAACCCAAAAACTTTTCATGAAAACTTGTTGGGGGAGTTTGGGGGAATTCCACTGGATGCCCTGAAGTTGGAATTGATGTTTCTTTCACCGTGGGGTTTCCTCCCAACAGGAAACCTGGTCACTGGTGCTTTGGTGCCCACAGTTCTGTGTGTGACAGTGATTTGGGCATACAAGCAGCTCTCTGGCCTGAGCACCTTCTAGAGCCCAGACCTTTTTCAGGAATTTTCTGGGTGACCTGAGGTCAGTCCTGATTGCTTCCTACTCCATGAGGTTTTCTCTAGCCTGGAAATCCCAATCTCTGGTGTTGTGGGGCCCACAGTACAGTCTGGGATGGTGACCAGAGCACACAGTCATGTGGCTCTGGGCTGGTGACCTATTGCCTGCAGGGACCCAGGAACTCTTCCATGGTTTATCTGGGTGGCCTTAGAAAAGAAGCAATTACTTCCCACTCCGTGGGGTATGTTCTTAACTTGGAAACACAATTGCTGTTGTTTTAGGGCTCAGAGTTTGGTCTGTTGCTTGCTGTGTAGTCATTGCTCTACTGCTCTGCAGATACTGTCCTCTTGGTACCACCATCTTTGATTCTCCTTTCTTTTATTAAACATTTTTTAAATTTTTATTTTCTTTTTTATTTTATTTTAATAATTACAGTTTATTCACTCTGCATCCCAGCTGTAGCCCCTCCACCATCCCCTCTCAATCTCACCCTCACTCCCTCTTCTTCTCCTATGTCTCTCCTCCAGTCCAGTGATAGGGGAGGACTTCCTCCCCTTCCATCTGACTATAGTCAATCAGGGCTCATCAGGACTGGCTTCTTTGTCTTTCTCTGTGGACTGGAAGGATTGTTCCCCACTCAGGTGGAGCTGATTCAAGAATTAGCCCATGAGTTCATGTCAGAGATGGTCCCTAGTACTATTATTGGGAACCCTCTTGGATACAGAGATGCACTGGACTATTTCTGTGTAGGGGTTCTAATTTATCTCCATGCATGGTCCTTGTTTAGCGTATCAGTCTCAAAAAGACTCCTGTGCCCAGACCTTTTGATTCTGTTGTTCTCCTTGTGGAGCTCCTGTTCCATCCAGATATTTTTATCTCCCCCTTCTTTCATAACATTCCCTGCACTCTGCAAAATGTTTAGCTCTGAATCTCAGCATATGTTTTGATACCCTGCTGGGTAGAGTCTTTCAGAGGACCTCTGTGATAGGCTCCTGTTATTTCTCAGACAATTAGGAATAGTGATACCTCAAGATCCAGCTATACCACGCCTGGGCATATATCCAAAAAATGCTCAAGTATACAACTAGGATATTTGCTCAACCATGTTCATGGCAGCTTTACTTGTAATAGCCAGAAGCTGGAAACAAGCCAGATGTCCCTCAGTTGAGGAATGGATATAGAAATTGCGGTACATTTACACAATGGAATACTACTCAGCAATTAAAAACAAAGAAATCATGAAATTTGCTGGCAAATGATGATATCTAGAAATTATCATCCTGAGTAAGGTATCTCAGAAGCAGAAAGACACACATGGTACATACTCACATATAAGTGGATATTAGACATATAATATAGGATGCTCATACTAAAATCTGTAGACCTAGGGAAGGTAATCAAGAAGGAAGACCATGCTAAGATGCTTAATCTTTTCTTTCTTTATATCTTTTTTTTTTTTTGAGCAAGGGCAGTTACCCAGACTGAACTCAAATTTTTGCTCTCTGGTTTTGTTTTTCTAATTCTTTTTTCTTTTATTAAGTATTTTTAATTTTTTTACAATTTATTCATTATATATCCTGGCTGAAGGCCCCTCCCTCAACTCCTACTGGTCCTATCCTTCCTCTTCCCTCTATCCTCTTCCCCTAGTCCACTCAAAAGGTGAGTTTCCTTCCTCTGCCATCCACCCATGTCTTATCACAATACTACTCAGCTACTAAAACAAGGAAATAATATTTCTGCTCTTATTACTTCTCCATAGACCACTCTGCTCAGGTCAGAAGACTCCATACCCTGAAGCTTGCCTGAAAACTTACTGTGAAATTAACACTAAGTATAATTCATTTTGCAGAGTCCCACTCACAAGACAATGTTTAATTGACCATCTCACATCCAGAAACATGTGAAATATGAAGGCGTGCTTCAAAAACCTGTGTTTCATCAGTTTGTAAGACATGAATATAAAGTAGTTATTAGTTGGGTTCTTGAGCAATCTATGAATCATCTTCAGTTACTTGGGTGAGTAGGTCAGCACCCTGTCATGAGACAGGTGGAAGGAAAAAATACAGTCATCATATTTTATCTAGCAACAAATGAGATGTGGCTATTAGGTGACAGTGAACAGATGGGTGGTGTCAGTCAAAAGACAACATGGCATTGGATATCATGTTTTGACCAGGGATCAGAGATTTGGCATACCAGTATATGAAAATGGGGGCTCATATATTTGTGGAATGGAAATTGTACTACAGTGAATAGATGGATAAAAATAATGTGAGTGGCAAGCAACAATAATCATAGCTGATAACATCATATTTCTGAGTTCCCAGACAAAATAAAAGGCATAGAACACATGATTATTCTTTGATCATTGTTTTGTATGTTTTCCTTTCTAAATCATGTATAGTGTATAGTTTAAAATAAAGATTAAAACTTTTCTATTAAAAAAATAAGTGTGAATGTTATCACTAAGTCATTTTAGAGGAAAACGGAACAAAAGTTTAACAAAGTTTAACTGTGTCATATCTGAATAGGATAGAGGTTTGGAACAGTCATGGCAATTAATGTGGACAAAGACAAACAGAAAGAAGAGAGCAAAATAGTAAGAGAGAGACAGAGACACACAGAGATAAATTAATAGATGAACAGTACTAAGTACACATCAGAGAAATTTATGAACAGTTACTAACTACAAAAAAAATGATGGACAAGCTGGGTATATTCTGTCATGCCTTTAATTCCATCACTCAGGAGGCAGACACAGGTATATCTTATTGAACTGGATGCCAGCATGATCTATACAAAGAGTTCTAGGACAGCCAGACCTATATAGTAAGACAGAGTCTCCCCTTTAAGTCAATAAAACAAACATAAAAGATGGAAAGAACTGAGAGGTATTTACTGAAGCTTCTACAAGGAATTATACATTCATTCCAGTTGTGTATTCAATTTCCAGAAATCTACAATGCCCTAGCTTAAACTGTAACTTTAATAAGATCTTACTAAAAGGAATGCATGCTTAAATAGCTAAAAATAGAAAGATGAAAATATTAGCAATCTAAATTATGATATATGTAAGCAACATAAGGCAGGAGAGATGGCTCATCAGTAAGGAGCTCTTGCTGCTCTTGCAAATGATTGGTCTCAAATGTCAGTGTTTAACTGGGACCCACTATTATCAATTGCTATAAGTTCATGTGTTCTGAACACATCTTTGGACTACTGTGACGATCAGGCACACAAGAGGTTCATATTCATGACTACAATCAAAATACTCATATTCAGTAAAAATTAAAAACAGATTCCAGATGGCAGGGCTGATTGCATAATGATCAGCGGGGTAACAGAGACTGCACAGTGACAAATTGTTGGAACTGTTGGCCCCCAAACACCATTGACTGTGTTTACCAGGTGATAAGAAACCCAATGATGAGAAAAACAATTGGGTTCAACCTCAGAGCACCCAGCTAATCCCTGGAAAATTTCCTGGGCTGTTTTGGCAGGAATAAGGTTTTCAAGGAAATAGACCCAAGAAGTGTGTCCTGATCACCTTCCCAGGCTTAACTGTGCACCCCAGAGCACCAGAGACTGGGAGTCCCACTCTCAAGAAAAACCCACAGGGAAGGAAGCAAGTGGGACTGACTGAATGTCATCCAGTCTATCCATGGAAAAGGTCCTGTAGACTTACAGGTGCACAGCAGCCAGCCCTGAGTGAGACTTCAGCTGCCAGACCCACGTAACCAACTCTCCATCACAGACAGAACTGTGTACCCCAGGGCACTAAAGGATGGGTTTCCCTGTAGAAAGAAAACCCCACAGGGAGGGAAACAGCAGGTCCCAGCTTAGACCACTCAGCTGACCCTCCCACAACCACTACCACCACCACTACCACCACCACGTATGGGAATATTGTCAGAAAAAGTTCCCAGTTTCCTGTCCTGTCACCAGCTTGGAGCCACCATTCGCAAGCTAGTGCCTATGTACTCTACACCCCCCCCAACAGTACAGACTGGGTCTTTCTGTTGGGAGAAAACCCAAAGGTGGGGGAATATCTGGCCCTACCTCAGGACACCTAGCTCCAGAAAAGTTTCTGGTTATCTACAGGCTCCAGACTCTAGCCTCCTGCTGTACACATGAGAGTGGTGTTCACCTGACACTGATTACCACCTGGGTACTGGGGCACAGAGCTCCAAACTCAGACCTACAGAAGCCTGGATTATCTGAGAACAACCCCCAGATACTGCTCCAAAGGACAACCAGTTTTCCCTAACTAAACTGACCAAGCCACAAGGCACCCAGGTTATAGCAGCAGCTCACTAAATTTACAGCAAAAAACCTAGCAGCAGGGAAGCTGTCTCCAGAACTACTCTGGGTGAGAGGATACCCCCCTTTAATAACAAAGGCAACAATTACTACTCAGGTCTGTATGCCTGAGATGAGCTGTGGCAATTCCTGAAAAACACCTGCCATTCAGTGACCATACCTAAAAAATGGAGGAGAGCTCCTTTGGAAAAAATCATCTTCGTGCCAAGGGGATTCGACCCACCACAGGATTCCAGGAAGTACCAGAAAGTAACACCCAACACCTAAGATATCCCAATGGGTAGAGGCCAGTGTAAAAGCTCAACCAACAAAAGACAAAGCAATATGGCATCTCCAGGACGCAGTTATTCAGGAGCAAGCAGCCCTGGATACCCCAGCATAAAGACAATTTCAGGCCAATCTCTCTTATGAGCATTGATGCAAAAATACTCAACAAAAATACTTTGCAAACCCAATACAAAAACACATAAAAAATATCATCCACTACAACCAAGTAGGCTTCAGGCCAGGTATACAGGGGTGGTTCAATATACAAAAATCCATCGTTATGATCCACCATATTAACAAATTGAAAGAAAAATAAACACATGATAATCTCCTTAGTTGCTGTAAAAGCATTTGAAAAAATCCAGCATCCATTCATGTTTGAAGTATTGGAGAGATCAGGGATACAGGGCACATACCTAAACATAGTAAAGGCGATATACAGCAATCCTATAGCCAACATCAAGCTAAACGGAGAGAAACTGAAAGCAATCCCACCGAATTCAGTGACAAGGCGAGGATGCCCCCTCTCTCCATATCTCTTCAACATAGTTCTCCAAGTCCTTGCTAGAGTAATAAGACAATTAAAGAAGATCAAGGGAATACAAATGGGAAAGGACAAAGTCAAAATATCACTATTTGCAGATGATATGATAGTATACCTGAGTGACCCCAAAAATTCTACCAGGGAATGCCTATTGCTGACAAACACTTTCAGCAATGTGGCTGGATACAAAATCAACTCAAA
Source organism: Meriones unguiculatus (assembly GCF_030254825.1). Classification (NCBI taxonomy): domain Eukaryota; kingdom Metazoa; phylum Chordata; class Mammalia; order Rodentia; family Muridae; genus Meriones; species Meriones unguiculatus. Next base: position 26,756 of record NW_026843691.1, read on the forward strand.
AAATAAGTAGCCCTCCTGTATACAAAAGACAAAAGTGATGAAAAAGAAATTAGGTAAACAACACCTTTCACAATAGTCAAAAAATAAAGTATATTGATGTGACCCTAACCAAGCAAGTCAAAGACTTGTATGAAAAAATTTCAAGTCTCTAAAGAAAGAAATAGAAGAAGATATCAGAAGATATCAGAAGATCTCTCATGCTAATGGCTTGGCAGGATTAACATAGTAAAAATGGTCCTTTTACCAAACGCAATTTACAGATTTAATGTAGTTCCCATTAAATTACCAACACAATTCTTTACAGACCTTGAAAGAAAAATTCCCAACTTCATATGGAATAACAAGAAACCCAGAATTGCTAAAACAATCTTCCATAATAAAAGATCTTCTGGGGGTTTCTCCATCCCTGATCTCAAGCTGTACTATTAGAGCAACAGTAATAAGAACTACATGGTACTTTCATAGACACCAACTAGTGGATCAACAGAATTGGATAGAAGTCTCAGAAATACACCCACACACTATGGACTCCTGATTTTTGACAAAGATGCCAAAACCATACAATGGAAAAAAGATAGCATCTTCAACAAAAGGTGCTGGTCTAACTGGATGTCTACATGTAGGAAAATGCAAAAAGATCCATATTTATCACTCTGCACAAAACTAAAGTTCAGGTGGATCAAAGACCTCAGGATAAAACCAGACATACTAACTCTGTTAGAAGAAAAAGTGAGGAAGAGCCTTGAGGTCATTGGAATTGGAGACAACTTCCTGAACAGAACTTCAACAGTACAGGCTCTAAGAGCAACAATCAATAAATGGGACCTCATGAAAATGAAAAACTTCTATAAGTCAAAGGAAACTGTTGTCAAAACAAAATGACTGCCTCCAGATTGGGAAAGGATCTTCACCAACCCTATATCTGACAGAAGGTTAATATCCAGTATTTATAAAGATTTCAAGAAGTTAAACAGCAACAAATCAAGTAACCCAAATTAAAAAATGGGGTACAGAGCTACACAGAGAATTCTCAATAGAGGAATATATAATGGCAGAGAAACACTTAAAGAAATGTTCAATAATCTTAGTCATCAGGGAAATGCAAAACAAAACCACCCTGAGATTTCACTTTACACCCATCAAAATGACGGAGACAAATAACTCAAGTGACAACTCATGCTGGATAGGATTTAAGGAAAGGGGAACCCTCCTTCATTGCTGGTGGGAATGTAAACTTATACTATCAGTTTGCAAATAATCCTGGCACTTTCTCAGACAATTAGAAATAGCACCTCCTCAAGATCCATCTATACCACTCCTAAGCATATAAGTATACAACAAGGACATCTGCTCAACTATGTTTGTAATAGCTTTATTTGTAATAGCCAGAAGCTGGAAACAGCACAGATGGCCCTCAGTTGAGGAAGGGATACAGAAATTGTGGTATATCTATATGATGGAATATTACTCAGCAATGAAAAACAAGGAAAACATGAAATTTGCAGGTAAATGGTGGGAAATAGAAAAGATCATCCTGAGTGAGGTATCCCAGAAACAGAAAGAGTCACAGGGCATATACTCACTCATAAGTAGATATAGCATATAAAATATAGGATAAAAATACTAAGATCTGTACACCTAAGGAAGTTAATCAGGAAGGAGTATGCTGGCTAAGATACTGAAACCCCATGCAGAAAGGCAAAGAGGATGGAAATCAGATGAGGGAGAATACAGACACAGGACAGGAGCCTACCACAGAGGGCCCTGCAGGGTGTCAAGGCATATGCTGAGACTCATAGCCAAACATTGAGCAAAGTACAGCGAATCTTATGGAAGAACTGGGAGATAGTAAACCTGAAGAGGACAGGAGCTCCACAAGGACAGTAACAATTCCAAAAATTCTGGGCACAGGGGTCTTTTTTGAAACTAATATGCCAGCGAAGGACCACTCATGGAGATGGCCTGAAACCCCTGCACAAAAGGTAGCCTATGGAAGTTCAGTATCCAATTGGGCTTCATAGTAATGGGGACTGGGACTGTCTCTGACAGGAACTCATTGGCCTGCTCTTTGATCACCTACCATTGAGAGGGGATCAGCCTTGCCAGGCCACAGAAGAAGACAATGCATCCACTCCTAATGAGACCTGATAGACTAGGATCAGAGTGAAAGGGAGGAGGACCTCCCTTATCAGTGGACTGGGAAAGGGACAGGGGTGGGAAAGATGGAGGGTGGGATTGGGAGGGAAGGAAGGAGGGAGGTACAGGGGGATACAAAGTGAATAAACTGTTATTAATAAAAATTTAAAAAGAACACAATAAAATGTTGAAAGATTCTTTAAAAACTATGCTGTTTCACATACTTTCAAACTTTGAAAATATTGCCTTATATTAGTTATTGCTCCTAAATATAAATAAATAAATAAATAAATAAATAAATAAATAAATAAATGAGGAAGGATACTTCAGACTCATCAAAGGAAAATTTCACCAAGATGGCATCGGTATTCTGAGAAACAATGCCCCAAATACAAGGGCACCCACATTTGTAAAAGAAACATTAATAAAACTTAAAGAACATATCTATCACCGTACATTAATAGTGGAAGAGGTCAACATGTCACTATCATCAAGGGACAGAGCAATGGAAAAGGACTTAAACTCAGAGATAATGACACAAATTGATGTCATGAATCAAATGAACCTAACAGATATCTAGAGAATTTTTTTAACCCAAACAGAAAAGAATCTATCTTCTTTCAGCACCTCATGGACCCTTCTCCAAAACTGAACATACAGTAGGTCACAAACCAGGTCTCAAGAGATACAATAAGATTGAAATAATATCTTGTATCCTATCAAACCATGATGGACTAAAGATGGACCTCAACAATAACAAATAACAAAAAGCCTACACACATGTGGGAACTGAACAACTCCCTACTCAATGAAATCTAGGTCAGGGAAGAAATAAAGAAAGTACTTCCTATAATTCAATGAAAATGAAGGTACATCATACCCAAACTGCAATGAAAGCAGTCCTAAGAGGAGTTTTAATAGCACTAAAGGCCTTCATAAGCTATTGGAGATATCCCATACAAGCAGCTGAATGGCACACTTGAAAGCCCTAGAAAAAAGAAGCAGACACAGTCAACAGGAGTAGACTACTAGGACTAACCAAACTCAGGGCTGAAATCAATAAATTAGAAACAAAGAGAATAATTCAAAGAATCAACAAAACCAAGAGCTAGTTCTTTGAGAAAATCAAATACATAGACAAACTCTTAGTCAAACTAAGTAAATGGCAGAAAGACACTATCCAAATCAACAGTCTGAAAGGAAGAGAGAGAGAGATAACAGACACTGAGAAAATCCAAAGAACCATTAGATCTTATGTCAAAAACCTATATGCCGCAAAATTTAAAAATCTAAATGAAATATACAATTCTCTTGTTAGATTCCACTTACCAAAGTTGAATCAAAATCAGGTAAAGATATTAAATAGTCTTTTACTGCCTAAGGGAATAGAAGCAGCCATTTAAATACTTGCAACCAAAAAAAGCCAAGAGTGAGATGATTTCAGAGCAGAATTCTACAAGACCGTCAATGAAGAGTCAATATCGATATTCTTCAAATTATTCCACAAAATAGAAATGGACGCAACATGACCAAACTCCTTTTGTAAGACCACAGTCACCTTGTTAAATCTTCAAAGACCCCCAAAAAGAAAGAGAACTTCAGACCAATCTCTTTTATGAACAATGATGCAAAAATACTCAATAAAATAATCGCAAACCAAGTCCAAGAACATATCAAAGATATCATCCACCATTATCAAGTAGGCTTCATCCCAGGCATACAGGGATAGTTCAATATAGGGAATCTTAATCCGTCATATAAACAAATTGAAAAAAAAAAAAAAAACAGGATCATTTCCTTAGATGCTGAAAAAAACATTTGACAATATCCAACAGTTATTCTTGTTTAAAGTCATGGAGAGACTGGGGACAGAGGCACAGATCTAAAAATAGTAAAGACAATATACAGCAATCCTATAGCTAACATCAAACTAAATGGAAAGAAAGTTAAATCAATTCCACTGAACTCACGGACAAGACAAGGCCACACACTCTCTCCAAATCTCTTCATAACAGTACTCAAAGTCCTATCTAGGGGAATAAGACGACTAAAGGAGATCAAGGGGATACAAATTGATAAGGAAGAAGTCAAAGTATTGCTATTCACATATATGACAGTATATAAAAGTGACCCCAAATATTCTACTGTAGGGAATTCCTACAGTTGAAAAATACTTTATCAAAGTGGTTGGATATAAAGTTAACTCAAAAAAAATCAGTAGCACTACTGTATGCAAAAGACAAATGGACTGAGAAAGAATTAGGAGAACAACACCCTTCCCAATAGGCAGTAAAAAAAACATAATGTATCTTGGAGTTATCCTCAACAAGCAAGTGAAAAACCTGCATGAAAAAAAAATCTTTAAGCCTCTGAAGAAAGAAATTGAAAAAGATACCAGAAGATAGAAATATCTTTCATGCTCATGGGTCAGTAGGATCAACATAGTAAAAATTGCTATCATACCAAAAACAATCTATAGATTAAATGATATTCCCATTGAAATATCAACACAATTCCTTAAGGAACTTGAAAAAATTCTCAGCTTCATATGGAAAAATAAAAAAGCCAGAATAGCTAAAACAGTCCTGTACTATAGCTGATCTTCAGTAGGTATCACCATCCCTGATCTCAAGCTCTACTATAAATCAATAGTAATAAAAACTGCACAGTACTGAAATAAAAACAGAATGGTGGATGAATGGAATTGAAGTGAAGACCCATAAATAAACCCAGACATCTATGGACACTTGATTTTTGACAAAGAAGCCAAAACCATGCAATGGAAAAAGGACAGCTTTTTAACAAATGGTGCTAGCCTAACTGGAAGTCTACATGTAGAAAAATGAAAATAGATTCATATTTATCACCCTGCATCAAACTACAGTCCAAGTTGTTCAAAGACATCAACATAAAACCAGATACACTAAATCTGTTAGAAGAAAAAGTGGGAAAGAGCCTTGATCTCATTGGCATAGATGATAAATTCCTCAACAGAACACCAAGAACACTGGCTCTAAGATCAAGAATTAATGAATAGGATCTCATGAAACAAAAAGCTTCTATGAAGCAAAGAACTCTGTCAATAGAATAAAATTACCACCTACAGCCTGGCAAAAGATCTTCACCAACCCTACATACAAATGAAAGAGCTAATAAATAATATATATAAAGAGCTGAAGAAATTAAACTCCAATAATTCATATAATCCAATTTAAAACTGGGGTACAGAACTATACAGAGATTTCTCCACGGAGGAATATCAAATGGTGGACATTAAATGCTCAATATCTGTAGTCATGTAAATGCAAATGACATTCCATTTTTAACCCATCATGATTATGGTCAAAACCTGAAGTGACAGCAAGCTAGTGAGAATGTGGAGAAAGAGGAACACTCCTCTATTGCTGGTGAGAGTGCAAACTTATACAACCACTATAAAAATCAATCCGATGCTTTCTCAGACAATTGGAAATAGTGTTACTTCAAGACCCAGCTCTACCATTCCTGGGCATATATCAAAAAGATGATCCACCATTCAACAAAGATATTTGCTCAACTGTGTTCATAGCATCTCTATTCATAATAGCCATAACAGGGAAACAAACTACATGTCTCTCAACCAAACCATTGTTTTACAGAAATTGTAGTACATTTACACAATGGAATGCACCTCGGGTATTTAAAAAATAAAGGAAACTATAAAATTTTCAGGCAAGTAGATGGAACTAGAAATGATCATCCTAAGTGAGTTATTCCAAAACCAGAAAGACATGCATGGTATATGCTCATTTGTAAATGGATAATGGCCATAATATTGGATAAACATGCTACAATCTACAGACCTAAAGGAGCTAAATAAAAAGGAGGACCCTATGAAAGATGCTCAATTCTTATGCAAAAGTAGAAATAGAATCAACACCAGAAGTGACTGAGGAGAGGGAAGAGGATGAGAGCCTAACATACATATCCTCCAAAAGACTCTGCCCATTAGGGGTTCGAAACAGATACTAAGATTCACAGCCAAACTTTGGGTAGAGCACAGGGAATCATAGGAAAGAGTGGGAGAATAGAATGTAGAAAGACCCAGAGCTGGCAGGACCTCCATAAGAAGACCAACAAGGACAACAAATCTGGGCCCATAGGGACTTAGAGAGATTGATGGACACACCAAACACCATTCATGAAGAGGAACCAGACACCTGCTCAGATGTAGCTGATAGGCAGCTCAGTCTCCATGTTCGATCCATAGTAAGGGGAGAAGGTGCTGGCTTTGACATGGACTCTGTTGTCTGCTATTTGATCATTTCCCCTTGGTGGTGGGGGCATTGCTATGTCACAGAGGAAGAGGATGCAGGAAGTCCTAGTGAGACTTGATAGCCTGGGTTCAGACGGGAGGAGAGGAGGGCTCCCTGTATCTGAGCTATAGGAAGTGGGATAAGGAGGAAAAAAGAATTGAGGGTGAGTCAAGGAAGAGTCAAGGGAGAAGATTACAATTGGGATGTTAATTGGATAAATTATTTTTAATTTAATTAATTTATTTATTACAATGTATTCACTTTGTATCCTTGCCATAGCCACCTCCATCATCTCCTCCCAGGCCCACCAACCCTCCTTCTTCTGCCCCTATGCCTTTTCTCTAGTCTCCTAATTTGGGAGGAATTTCTTCCCTTCTAGCTTATCAGGTCTCATCAAGGATGGCTGTATCATCTTCCTCTGTGGCCTTGCAAGGCTGTACCAGAAAGAGGTGATCAAAGACTCGAGTTCATGTCAGAGAATAAATTAAAAAAACAAATTTAAATTAAAAATAAATTAAATGTGAATAAAAGAAACAAATAAAATTTAAAAAACCAAATACAACAGGTAAGAAGAGCGTGACACACCTCCTATTCAGTGACTCCGATAGCTCAGATAGTGTTAGTGTCATGAATAAATGGCATCCTAAGAAATTAAATATACTCCCTGCCAAATTTCAAATGTAAGATGTTGATGAAGGTCAACACAATAACTACCTAAAACTCTATATTCCATGCTCAGAACTCAATGATGGTGATGTTGATGCCAGGCATGTTGGCCTAGATTTAATCCCAACACTCGACTGGAGTTAGAGCTGTAAGTTCAAAACCAGCCTGGTCTACATGCAAACTTTCAGGAAACATCCAGGAACTCGGGGACATTATGACAACACAAAACATGCTGATAATCAGATTAGAAGAAGAAGGATGAAATCAAAGGTCCAGAAGATATTTTCAACAAAATCATAGAAGAAAAATTTCTTAACCTAAAGAAGAAGATGTCTATGAAGGCACAAGAAGCATATAAAACACCAAAGAGACCGGACCAGAAAAGAAAGTCGCCTTAGCACAGAATAATCAAAACACAAAACATGCAGAACAAAGAAAGAATATGAAAAGCTGCAAATGAAAACAAAAAAAAAAAACCAAACTAACCAACCAATCAGACAAACCGAAAAAAAAAAAAAAAAAAAAAACAACCAAAAACCAAAAAAGGCAGATTTATTGGGAATTAATCCTGTATTCTCAGTAAAAATGCTAGAAGTTGAACAGCTTAGACAGAGTGCTTCTGACTCTAAAAAACTACAGAAGCTAAGACAAATTACTAACCGTGCCCTGAAAGTTTCAATCAGCAAATGAAGAAAATAAGATGTTTCATGATAAGGTCAAATTTAAACAATATGTATCTATAAATATAGCCCAACACAGGGTGCTAAAACCACCACCACCTTCACCAAAATACCAGGATTTACAATCACTGTTTCTTGATATCTCTTAATACCATTGACCCAAATTCACCAATAAAAAGACACAGGCTCACAAAAATGGATGATAAAACAAAATCCACCCTTCTTCTAAATACATCAAACACAGCTTCACTTCAAGATAGACATTATCTCAAGGTAAAAGGTTAGAAAAGATATTCCAAATAAATGAATTAGAATATCAAGCTTGTAAAGCAATTTTAATATCTAACAAAACAGACTTCAAAAACAACTAATCAAAAGATGGCAAAGGACATGACATATTAAAAAATAATCCAGCAATATAACATTTCAATACTTAACATCTATGCCCCAAACATAAGAGCACCCAAGTTATTAAAGAAATCCTTCTGCAGCTTGCATCACATCCTGGCCCTCATAAACTGATAGGGGAAGACTTTAATATATCACTCTCACCAATGGACAGGTCCTCCTGACCAAACTGAACAGAGAAATGCTCCAGCTAACTAACATCAAAAAACTAAATATACCCAAATGATATTTGCAGAACATCCACCAAAGCACAAAGATTGTTCCCTCTTCTCAGCAACTCATATATTTTTCTCCAATTGATGCTATACTTGAATAGTTGAATTCTCAAAAGATATAAGAAACTTGCAATAATCTCCTGCATCCTATTAGACCACAAAGGTTTAAAGCAGCACATCACTAATAACAAAATCAATAGAAAGCTTACAAACTCATAGAGATTGAACAACACTCTATTGAATAAAAAATGGATCCAAACTGAAATAAAGAAAGAAATTAAAAACTTTCGAGAAGTCAATAAAATGAATATACAACATATCAAAACTCATAGAACACAATGGAAGTGTTGACCAGGAGACAGTTCATAGCACTAAGTACATTCAGAAAAAATAATCAGAAAGATCTCTTAGTAGCAACTTAACAGCATACCTAAATACTCTAGAAAAAAAAGAAGGAAAAAAAAACTAAAAGGAGTAGACAGTGAGAAATTACTGAACTGTTTCTTCATTGGTAAAACCAAATGTTTCCACAGGAAAAGAAAGGTGGATCCTATCAAAATTGATAATGATTATATTTGAATAGTAGAGATCTCCCGAATAAGCAGAGGTAACTGTTCATCAGACAGTGTGGTCATTCAGTCCAAACAAACTTATAAAGACTAGTGATTTCTTCTTAAATAAAAAAGGATACTTTTGTTGTTTCATATTAAAAACAGTTAAGAGGTTTAAAATGTTTGAAGTAAATTCAAAGGAATAAACTTGTTTGAGTTGGAATAATTTGGAGTGAATATAACATATTTGAGCAGCATGGTGATAGACCATGCATTTAATCCCAGCAGAGACAAGCAGTTCTCTATTAATTAGTTGTTTTCTAAATTCAGGAGTTAATATGACAGGGTGTTGGTGGTTCATAGCCTCAATCCCAGCATTTGGGAGGCACATGTCTTTTACATACCACCTGGGAGGGAGAGGCAGGCACATAGGATTTACAGTGATTTTATTTAAAAGCTGCTTATAAAAGGCAGGCTGAAAATCAAAGTGAATGCCCTTTATTATCTAGAAATAAATATACTTTAAGGTATATTTGTAAACTTTCAAAGATTTTTTAAACTTTAATTGAGATATTATACTTTTCTATTTCCAAAAAATCATTTTGCCCTTTAAAAGATATAACATGCCTAAAAAGGTACAACCCTCATCCCTGAATTAGGGATGGGGCAGGGTTTTGATTTAATCTTTTCAGGAGAATAAAATCATCCAACTACAGAATATGTAGACCACTGGACACATGAAACTTCTGAAGAAAATGACAGATCACCAAAAAAAATGTTAAAAGAGAAGGAGTAAACTGGCCAACTGGTATCACTCACCTTCATGTTATCTCTTCTGTCTTCTACAGACATAAGTGCAAATTGTCTTTATGTGATTGCTAAAGAACAATCCACAATCTCTATCTCATATCAGAAAAGCCACCTGGTAAGAAACAGAGGAAAACAGAAAAATAAGGGATGATTCTATTGTCATGAATCTCATAATCTTCTGGCATGATGTGACTTTTGTACTTACCACAAACTTCAATCATCAAGAATGTGTACAGTGTTTGTGAAAGAATAAGGGGGTGAGAAAAAAAGCCAAAAAAATAAGCCTAAAATATAGCCAAGTTTACATGAAAAGACATAAGTAACCTCTAGCATGAAAAATTTGCATGGGACCAGAGATACCTTTGATTTTCTAATTAATACAAATTAAATAAACACAGATTTCACAACTGCTAGAAGACAAACTCAAAGTGACACCTAAACAGTTATATTTCTGACCCTCCAGCTACTACTAACCTCATTTACAGAGAGTCCTTTTGCTTTAGAAGTCTCTTAAAAAATGGAGGTGATCATAAGCTGGGCTATGGCTTGCAGTCCCTCATGTTCCCTTGTGGGTTCAGGCACAGCCCAGCCCTTGCAGACAAAATGATGGAGAATAATTTAGTTTCTGTTTTCTGCTGCATGATTTATGTCACAATATGTGGAATCTTTCCTATCCACTTATTTAAAACCAGGCACACCTGACAAAGTTCTGCATCTCAGAAATTCTCTTTGTACCCTGGAATTGAATTTCCCCAAGTTATGCCATTGTGACTGGTGGTAGTTGAAAAGTTAAAGAAAAAAAAAAAAAACATAATCAAGTATTGCTGAAAGATGACCACCACCACCTCTTTTCTTCCAGTTTCAAAACGAGTTGCAAAATTTGTTACGCAAATCTCTATGTGGAATACAACATTCATCATTTCTAGAAATGAGGCCTTCAGTTTTCCAATCTGTCCACTGCAAAACCAATGCTTGCGTGTGTACACTAGATAGTGATATTATAAGCACCATAACTTTCTACTGCTTGGCAGTAAAGTCATCATTTCTCCGGACAATCAACATTCAGGAAGGGTCAGAGGCCAAGGGTCTCTGCCAAGATCACCACATGGAGACCAACAGAACCACAGCCTGAACCACAGTCCATCTCGGCCAAAGCAGATCAGGATGTGATAGCTCAGCAGCCTGCTATTCCTGGCCTGGGGACAATGGCCCCACACTCAGCATGACATGGCCTCTGGTCTCACTCACAGCTCTTTAGAGCTACATCAGAGGAAAATCCCAAAACAAACCCATAAACAACCTCCCACTATTGCTCCTGACTGCTAGGCCTGCCGAGAGTCCCTCATTAGCTTGAACAATACAGCTGAGTCTTAGGACAGTAGTAGCTCCTCTACCAGTGAATCAAATATCAAATGATGCTGATAACAGAGGCATTCTAGCTTTGCCCTAAACCCTATGGGCACACAGAACACTAGTGTTATTATAAAAGAATGAAAATCCCAATTATTCTATTTTAAAACCTTCTAGTGCAGAGAGGCAGAGAAAGCACCCATCTGACCATCCTACTCACCTCAACTCCAAGAGGAAAAAGCCCCAAAAGCTCACCAGTTCAGATGACAGATCAGGGGGAATAGGCCAAAGGAACCCAAGGCCAAAGGCTTTCTAGCTCAAAGCTCAAAAAGCCCAAAATCTACCATGCTAAAACTCCTTCCACTTTTACACTCTGTCTTAAATACATTTCAGCTGAAAGTTCCACTTACTCTTTAATCCCTGTCAGCTGGCTTCTTGCTTTGCCTCTTGATCTAGGGTTAACATTATTAAATCCAGTGCACAGAGAGCTTTTGAATTAAAGGTATGTTCCAGGGCTGACGGAACCATACCATAATCACCTGTTTAGAATAAACAGAAAGTTCTTGGAATTAAGGTTTGTGTTAGGCCTCAACCATACCAAAAAAAGCACAGGTTTTTACAGTTCACAATCTAAGGGATCAGACTGGGATCAAATATCCTGCAACAACCTCATGGTGGAAACGTTTTAAAATACAGTCTTCCACTTTCCTAGGTCACCTGCTCATCTTCCAAGATACAGGTCATTTATTTTGCACATTCCATTACACGATCAGTGTCCAGTGCAATCATCTCTAACTCATAGTTGGGAAGTCCTTCAGCCAAACTTCAGTCAAAGCCAAACAGTAACAACCATTAAATAAAAAAAAATGGCCATGAATTTGAAAGCAATGAGTAGTAAATGGGAGCTCAATGAAAATGAGAAATAAAACAAAAAGGATATGGCTGTACCTAGGAATGTTGGAGTAGAAAGTTTATTTATAGATAGATGAGAGAACATAGTCAAACACAGGTAAATCTGGGACAGTCTAGAGTTGACATGACCCCAAGCTATGTGAGATGAGAGGAGAGAGGGAAGTGGAGAGCCAGAACAAAGGGCCAGGAGGATAAATGATAAATGAAAAAGACCAGGTAATCAAAACGGTTAGAATACATAAGGAAGGACAGCTGGGAGGAGGGCAACTCAACTCCTGGGCTAGAAATCTGTGTTTGACACCCATACCTTGTAACAAGTAAGGATTGAGGGATGCTGGGAGAACCTGACAGCCACGTCTATTTGATTGTTAAGTAGCCACCATAACCATTCATCCCAGCATTTGAGACATAAGAGTAGAGAGGAATGAGAAGGTTGAAATGATTTCATTATAATCTCAAAAATTATTTTTAAAAGTTGAAAATGGCTTTATGGTCCAATATTCTTCAGGAAATTCAAGTATATATTAGAGCACACAATCTATTACTCACACCTTTTCTCTCAGGTTGTGCATTTTCAAATGGAGGGAGGGAAAAGCATTCCTGTTAGGCACTAAAACACTGCTTTGTCGAGATGTTCTTTGTATTTGAACTAGTGTAAATGTGGAAATTTGCTTTCCAGAAACAAGTTCAGCAACTAATCCATATTCTTGATTCTCTTTGTGTATGACTCCCAGCCCTAAGTGTACACTTTACACTTTTAATGACCATCTAAAATTGATTACCTGACTCATTGCCATCTTCCCTCCTCTCCCTCCCTTTGTGTGTTGTTACAACACCAGCTTCAAAGTAGGTCAGGGAACTCAATTCTTACATAGGTCCCTCTTTATTTGTAATCACCCACAAACAAACAAACAAACAAACAAACAAAACCCAGGGAGGTCAGTGGACACTCATTCACTGATCTCTTTTACTTCACACTTACCAGACAGGGCCCACCTGAAAAGAGTTGCAGGATTATGTTCTAGGCACTGGGCTGTAGAGGTAGCATTCAGTGTTTAAATAAAGTGTAAACTACATAACATGTGAAAGACTGGTCTATAGGAGACATTGCTTTAAACAAAACAAAAATCAAAGCACTAGAGAAAAAGGAATAAAATTCTTAATGACTGAGGATTATCAGAGAATATTAATAGGAGACTAGAGCAATGATGCATCAACAAAATTAAATTTAATAATACCAACAACTGACTTTTTTAAAGATTTATTTATTTAGTATATATACAGTGTTCTGCATGCATGTACACTTGTACGCCAAAAGAACTCATTATAAATGGTTGTGAGCCACCATGTGGTTGCTGGAAATTGAACTTATGACCTCTGGAAGAGTATCCAGTGCTCTTAACCTCTTAGTTAAAAAAACACATAGGCATACTGACTTTGAAAAACACAGGCCATTTTCTTGTAGAGGGAAATCCATTTATAAGATACTGTTTGATGTTGTGCTTGTGTACAATAGTAGCTGCTGGGACCTGTAACCTGACAGACACAGCTCTAGCCAATAGCCTGTGTCTCAAATTTGAACTGACAGAACTGTGTCAATGAGGATTTTACATATGGGCATAGGACAGTCTCTTAATTTGAAATTCAATATTTACTGGATCAAGGTACCTGACCCAAATTGTACACCCACAAATCTGGTCTGCTTTCATTTGCATTCATGAATTAATAAATACATGTTGGGAATTTACAAGTTAAAAAGACATCACCCTGGAACATTTCTAGACAATCCTGGTGAGCAAACATGTGTATCTCAGGATCCTATTCTCTAGCATTCCTGGTTAGCATACTACTTATAAGTGGATTGTTTTACAGGCAGTCTTCCCTCAGCTAAATTCTAACTGGTGCCACTAGTTTCTCAGCAATAGGAAATACTTTACATCATCAGTTCTACTCTTCTATATGAAAGCTTGATATTGGAGTGCTCTCTGACACAGGACATATCATTTACAACCCCCACAAAATCCAAATGGATCGTTTAGAACTTAGAGAACCTACCTGACACCCCCAAAGATCAACAGGAACTAGGACTAAAAAAGGTCACCTAAAGGTCACCAGAATAGTGACTCTACCATAAGGTCACCCGGAACTAGGTCATGGGTCACCATTTCCCAAAACAAGGTCATAAGATTCCCTACCCAAGGAACAGCCTGAGGATAACCACAAGGATGGGAAGGTATCTTATCTCAAAGTGAAGCATTTGTCCTGAGCAACCCACCAACCTTGTAGTAGAACATTCAATGACACAGAAAATACCTAACATTTCTGAGGCCAAGAGATAGCTCTCTCAATATTAGTTATGTTAGCTAGCCAATCACTTTGTAAAAAGCTTGCCCTTGCTGAATGTCACCCAATCCTGTAACTGTTAAACTGGAACTTCCTGGTCCTTCCTAAAACCCAAGTCAAAACCCTGCCATCAGCTGTTCAGGGCTCTCAACTCTGATCCACTATGTTGGTGATGATGGAGAGACCCAGCTTAAACCCAGATAAAACTCTTTGCTCTTGCATATGTGGTCTGGCTCCTGGTGATCTTTGGTGACCCTAAGATCTGGCCATAACTTATGGGTTCTCATATTGGATCCTCAAGTCTCCCAGGCACATGTTGCTGAACAATAGCCAGTAAGTGAGCACTCTGTCTGTCTGTGTATTTCTCTGTGTTTCTCTAGTTTCCTTTTTAGGGCCTTGGGGCAAAATGTGTAATCTGTGTGGTCAGAAAGGTTAGAGCTGATGCTTTGGATAGCTGAGGGCCTGAGGGGGGCTGGAAGACTTTCCAGACACCCCTAAAAGGGGCAAATCTGTAAAAGGAGTTGAGCACTGAGATTTTTGTGATCTCTGGACCTCAGAGAGGATGAATGTGTCCCTATCTGTAAAGTGTGGTAAAGTACCCAGTTTTCTGTGATCTCTAGATCGTTGGACAAGGACAATGCAGGTATCTCCTGCAGCAGAGATTCTCTGATATCCTACTTTCATTTTTTCCCCTGCAGGAGTGGTGGAATCTGCTGTCTGGCTCTGTGTATTTTTCTGCTGCACAAGCAATGGGATCTAGCTGTTTGTGTCTTGTTTAACTGTTTTGTCCCTTGTGGCCAATTTTTTTTTTGTCCTGGAACTGACTGAGGACATGGGACAGAATCCTTCTATCCCTCTAAACTTGATTCTTTCCCATTTCAGGGAAGCTGAGCCGTGCTCCACAGGTTCCAGTAAGAGGTTCGAGGAGGTGCCAAGGGATGGATACAGTATGTGGAGCCCCAGGCTTGGCAACTCTGCCAATGTTCTCTGGTTTCTGGTCTGGCAGAGCTTAGCCATTACTCTGGCCTGGGGTCTGGCAGAGCTTGGCCCCTGCACTGGACTCTGATCTGGCCAAGATTTGCTGCTGCTGTGGTCTCTGGTCTGGCAGAGTTTGGCTGGTGTTTGGACTCTGGTCTGGTAGAGATCAACAGATATTTTACTGCTTCATTCTCTGGTCTGGCTGAATGCAGGACACCATTCCAAACTCTGGTGTAGTTGGGTGGATCCTGATTTCGGGGTAGGTCACCACTAATGGAATAGGATAGAGGGCACACAGAGAGACAGGCCACTGTTTTGAGTTTTGGTATTTTCTTCTTCCATTTTCTTTGCACGCATTGTACCCAGTACATTTTTTCTTGTGTTGTTCTTTTGCGGTTTTGTTTCTTTGTGATGGTCTCAGTGGGCTGGTGACAAAACAGTTGTGATCCATGGTGACTTTGCCTGCCCCATGCTGCCAGCGCTACAAGCTGGGGCACCTCTGGTCTCCTGTGGGAGCACACATTTCCACATGGTTGGCTGGGAAATCTCAGTTGGAGAGGGATGGGTGTGCAGAAAATCCTGTTGGGCTGGACCTCGTTATCTCCTTGCTTCTTCTCTGAGGAAAGTTGGTGACCTGAGGTTATTGCTGGCTTGGAACAATGACTGCCAAATAATGCTTTTACCTGAAACGTATTATAGTTATTACTATTATTATTACGTGGTTAGGGTCCCCTGTAGCCCAGCCTGGCCTTATACTAAACAGCTTGAATTTCTGATCCGTCTGCTCCACCTCTTATCAAGTGAGTTACACTCCCAATCTCACAAACTTCTTTTTTTGAGTCATAGGTGGCTTCAACAAGGAAGTGAACCGAACTCAAATAAGAAAGGCTTGGCTCCACTGAGCTCCTGGGTCTGAGCCTGTGTCCTGGCAATGTGCCAAGAATACCCACCTGAGCAAGAATACCCACCTGAGCACCTTGGCACATAGCTTATTAGCCGGGGTGCTCTTCCCTGCGTTGGCACTTAAGAGATTGTCGCTTGAGAATCAAGCCATTTTTTTTTTTAGGCAAGGTCCCAACTAGAAGAATTTTGTTAGAAAATCTTAGATAGCATATGTATGATTGTGGTTTGCATGGGTGGAGAACCTTTGTCAATGTTCTCCCCAAAGTGCTAAAGAACATAAGAGGGGGATAGATGATTAATTAAACATGTCTGGGTATCTCCCCTTCCCCCTGAAAATGAGTTCCTTTACTTAATCACCAATGCAAGAAAAAAAATAGTTAGAATGCATTTGGGGTTGAAGGTCTAGACATGAGTCAGCAGTATCTTTTGGGCAATGCTTTCACAGAACTGCATCCATTCAAGAGCAATGTTTGTAAGTTCACACTGAGCAAGGAAGAAATGGAAGGGGAGGGGATGGGAGGAACATGTTCAAAAATTTCCTGGCAAGAAAACAAGATGGAAAAAAATTCCTGCTTAATTAAGTTCCACCTTTTGTGTGTATGTCCAAGAATTCTTAAGTTGTGTTTATGTGTACATCTTGTCATCATATTTACATGCATATTTATACACTAAATGCTTGCTGAATAATGGTGTTTTAATGTCTTCCTCACATTTCAACTGAATTGTTTTTGGGCCCTAAATCTAAACCTAATTCTTATCAATATTTGGTGGTTTTGCTTGTTTTGAATGTGTGGATTTATTTTCTTGGTTAATAGTGTGTACACAGTCCCTTACACGAGGGTTGTCATACTTGGGTTTCTAAAAATAGTAATGGAAAACAGTAAGAATTACTAATAGTGTTAATGACCAAAATGAAAGTAACCCAGTACTTTGTATAATATTCTCAGATGCTCTTTTCAGACAAGACATTTAATGATTTTTTTTTTCATGAGGCACAAAATGCCTGTTAAGCTTAGGTCATGTTTACAACATTTTGTTGAAAACAAGGCTCAAGATGCATCCTGAAGTCATAACATCAAATGATATACAAAGAGGACATAATCAGCTTTGGAGATATGGTCTCCCAGGGATAGTTATGGCAGGGTGCAAAACTCAGGACATTTTCTGAGGATCTAACCTCCCATAAAACCTAATGAAAGCATAGATTCTTCCCAGAAAATGAACATGTACATAAAACCAACTATGTATATAGCAGGTACACAGTGAATGTCAGGAAAGGGACCAGGTTAAAAACTAACACCAAATGAGTATCACTGTTGCTGTATCTGGAATTTCTATCTTGTTTGGAAGGCAGAGACAGAAAGACTGTTAACACCTGTATTTAAGGCAGAGCATCTGCATAAAGAAAAGCAATGCTTTGTTTCTCCTGTTCCTTTTCTTTCTCCTCCTCTTCCTCCTCCTTTTTTATCTCGTATTTGTGGAACATATGTTCTGAGCTGTATTCCTAGATTCTATACAAAACAGGTAGATACAGATAGTCTTTGCATATGATAAAGCCAGATGCTAAACCTCACTAAAGCTTAAAGGAAGTAATTTGCTATGGGATAATTGAAAGAGAACACAGAGAAGGCAATAGGCATGGAGGAGGCTATCCTACAGCAGTAACAGAACAAGATAAAAAGACTTCAGGAGAAGTTTATTACAGGTGATACAATGGCTGGCGTTAACAAATAAAATGTTACATGTTCCCATGCTCTAGGTAGGAATTCTTTATTACTATCAGATTATGAAGACTTTCTTAAAGGTATTTATTGTTTAAAAGATTATTTGTCCTTCCACAAATAGTTATTGTTTGTGAATTAGATACCCAATACTGTGCTAAGTCCTGAACACACAAAAAAATGATTCATGCAAACACTATTCTTTCTCTATAAGCTTACAGTCTTGTGGGGTAATCCACCATAGACCATGCATAAAAATATATACATCACTATAAAATCCACTATGAAAGCAAAAGAAAAGCAAGGGTGACCTTAAAGAAAAAATTAATAATAATAATAATAATAATAATAATAATAATAATAATTAAAAAGGAAGTCAGAGGGGTTGAAGACATGGTTTAGTGATGAAAAATACTTTCTCTGGGGCTGGAGAGATGGCTTAGAGGTTAAAAAAATTGGCTGCTCTTCCAGAGGTCATGAGTTCAATTCCCAGGAACCACATAGTGGCTCACAACCGCCTATAATGAAATCTGGTGCCTTCTTCTGTCATGCAGTTGTACATGCAAACATAACATTGTATACATAATAATAAAATTTAAAACAAAACATTCTCTCCTTTTTTCTTAGAGTTCGTAGCATGTACATGGTGGTTGACCATCTTCTGTAGCTCCTGTTTTAGGGAATTTGATGCCATATGACCTCCTGTAATATCAGGCACTCATGTGGTATGCTGATATACGTGCAAGTAAAATACTCTTATTATTCATCTATGCAAAAGATAAAAATACCTCCCTCAAAAAAAAAAAGGAGGTCAGACACACAGGATCTCTGTGAGTTCGAGGCCATCCTGGTCTACAGAGCCAAAGATACACAGAGAAACCCTGTCTTCAAAAGCAAAACAAAACAACAAAAACAAACAAACAAGATCATAAATCAAGTGTGGTGACACATGTCTGTAAATGGAGCATCAGGAAGGTCAGGAATGAAGGTCAACCTGGACTATTTGAAACTGTCTCAAAAACAAAACAGCAGCAACAACAACAAAACATCACAAGAATCTGAGTGCCTGGGATGCTTTTGGACATTGACATTTTTTAACTTATTTCCTGGCTACATAGGAAGCAATTGAGGAGTGTAGTTGTTTGAATGAAAATGACCCCTAAAGTCTCATATGTTTGAAAATATGGTCCCCCCATTGGTGGAAAAATTAGGAAGTGTGATCTTGTTGAAGAGGTGTGTCACTGTGGGTGGGCTTTGAGGTTTTTAAATCCCACACCGTTCTCAGTTAGCTCTTTGCCTCATACTTGTAGATCAGGATGTAGGCTCACAGCCACTGTTCTCTCTGGTGCTCTGCCTGCCATTCCTGTCTGCCACTATGGTCCCTGCCGTGATGGTCATGGACTTACCCTCTGAAACTCTAGGTACCCAACCATTTCTTCTGTAAGCAGCATTGGTCATGGTATCTTAGCACAGTGATAGAAAAGTAGCTAAGACAAGGGGTTTGAAAACAGGAGAGAAATGGTTTGATGTACACTTATCTCAAAGATCTTTGTGTCCTGTAAAATTAACAGTAAGAATTCAGGAATTTCAAGCCTCAGAGCACCCCAACCCAGAAGGCCTAGCCCTCTCGGGTGGGGCGGGGGAGGGGCTTTCATGAGGTGCAGCTCAGGCGCAGTGCACGCATCCATTGTCAAGTGACCAAAGCGCCATTGCTATGGCTATGTAAGCCTAAGGGAAAACGCTGAGCTCTTCCTGGGCCTGGTGGGCGGCAGCGGCGGCGAGGGCAGCGTCGGGAACCCTCTTCCCGGGCACAGTGGCGGCTGTCATGGCTCGGCTAGTGGACTACTTCATCGTGGTAGGCTGAGACCAGGAGAAGCCAAGTAAGGCTGTGGGGTGGGGGCCGCCTGAGCTCTGCCTCCACCCCCGGGCTCCAAGTCCCTCTGGCCCCGGGCTCCGCCTCCTCCCCAGACTCCACCTCTGCCCCACCCAGAACTCCGGCTCCGCCTCCTTCCTTCCCTGGGCTCCGCCCCCGCCCCCGGGCTCCGCCTCCCTCCTTTGCCTGGTCGCTGTACAGTGGGCTCTGCGGAGCCTGGCATCGCGGCTGGGAGGTTGCAAGGCGAGAGGGTTGGGTCCCCTGGTGGAGGCACAGCGGGTCCACGGGTATAAGCCATCAGGTTGCAGGCGAGCCTGTCTGGCTGTGGGCATGTGTGAGGGACCCGCAGGACAGCGGTGGCATGGCAAGGTCGGGGCGGTGCAGCTGGGGACTGGGCGGGTCGGGAGAGCGTGCCAGAATCCTGCCAAGAGCTTCTGTGGTGGCTGCTGGTACCCGGGACTGCGCCCTCTGGCCGCAGGGGTTGGTTGGGAGGGCAGGAGCACACTGTGTGGAGCTCCTAGGGAAACACTTGGGCCCTGCAGCCTGAGGAAGAGTGATGCTGGGGCCAGTCCTCCAGGAAAGGATATGCAGAGTCCGGTGCTGCCTCCAGACTACCCTGGGGCTCATCGGGTGGGGGAGCTTGGACATCCGGGGCGAAAGGAAGCAGGGTACTTGGAAAGGCTACAGGATCCGTGCACATTTCTAGGAACATTTTTCAGGACATGTGTGCTGGCATTCCAGAATGAAATGACTCTTTTTAAGTAAAGACAGCCACTGCAGGTGCTCTCTTTCACTTAGCTTCCATGTGATTTTATTATTCTCTTAATTCGTCAGAGAATTCTTCATAAAGAACAGTTTGGCAGATACACTGCTGTTTATGCTTTGATGGACTTGCACAACCAGGAGTATACATGGTTCACACAGACTTATTTTCCTATTTGTATTTCTTTGGGTTGCTATGTGTAGATAATCAGGATATAATAACAAGGTTACTGTAGAGCTGGGAAAGCTCTTTTATTTCAGGTTTATTCCAGTTTTACACTTGCAAGGAATTTTAGATACCAGCCCTGCAGCCCCTTGTCTCAGGAGGTGCTTGGTTGTGTTTGGATGATTGTTAATCGTTGATAGCACTAGTGTACTAATGTTCTACTCATCTCTTTTTTATTATTTATTCATCCCTAAGAAATTGTTTAAGAGCAGGGACCCTTCACATTTTTTTCTCACTATTATCTAATTGAAGTCATTTAAGAGAATCACTTGCAGGTAGGTAGGATGGCTTGCTGGGCAAGCCTGGAAACCTGAGTTTGATCCCTGAATTCCTGAAAAGGTGGAAGGAAAAAATGATTGCACAGAGTTGTCATCTGACCTTCCCATATGTTCACTGATATTCATCCTTTACCCACATCATGAACATTCCCCCCACACACATACACAATAACAAAAGAAGACTGTGGGCTGTATTTAGAGAATCTTCTTGCTGCTCCAAAATGTCATGTCATTTCACTTTTCAATCTCTTACAGACATAGTCTTACCCAGACTGCCAGTGTGGAGAATCAGCTTTGTTTTTAATCTTGTTCAGTTTTCAGTTACATTGTTCTTCTCCTTACAACAATTTTATTTAGTTTGTTTTTTTGACACAAATTCTCTCTACAGAGACCTGGTTGTCCTGGGCTTCCCTATGTAGACCAGGCTGGCCTTGAACTTACAGAGATCTGCCTTCCTCTGCCTCCCAAGTGCTGGAGTTAAAGACCACACATAACTTCCCCACAACAATTTTGAAACAATAACAAACTTGAAGATAGTTCCAAGTATGTACAGTTAATTGTTGTTTTACTTTGCACATTTTGAAAGGAAGCTGCTGACCTTATGCCCTGTCACTCAGAATGGTCTAGTGTTGATTGTATACAAACAAGAACTTTGTCTTACATAATGACAGTTCAGTTATCAAATTTGGTAATTCACACTGACACAGTATTACATTTAATTTGGGCTGTATTGACTATGTTATTACTCACATAATTGTCGAGGAAGTGGGTACATTTAAGTGTTGCATTGTTTCCTTATCTTTTTAGTCTCTTTCAATATGGAATAGTTCTGTCATCTTTTTCATAATCCTGTCACTTGTAATGACTGTGGGTCAGTTATATTTTTTCTTCATTAATTTATTTATTTGTTCATTTTACATCTCACAACCCCACTCCCTCCTCTCCTCCCAGTCCTGCCCTCATCCCACTCACCCATATTCCCCAGATAGCCCCCAACCAACCCACCCTGGCACATCAAGTTATATCAGTATTAAGTACCTCCTCTTTCACTGAGGCAAGACAAGGCAGCCCTGCAAGGAAAATGGGATCCAGAGGGAAGCAACAGAGATAGGAGCCCAAGTCAGAGACAGCCCCTGCTCTAGTTGTTAGGGGACCCACTTGAGGACAAACAGCCCATCAATTTCATATGTGGAGGGATCCTAGGACTAGTCCAGGCATGTACTCTTATTGGTTCTTCAGTCTCTATGAGTCCCCATGGTCCCAGGTGAGCTGGCTATGTAAGTCTTGTGGTGTACTACCCCCTCCCAGCTCCCTAAATCTTTGCTTTAACTCTTCCACAGGACTCTCCAAATTCTGCCTAATGTTTGTTTGGCTGTGGGTCTCTGCAACTGTTTCCATTATCTATTGGATGAAGCCTCTCAGATAATAGTTATGCTAGTGTCCTGTCTACAAGCATAGCAGAGTATTATTAATAGTGTCAGAAGTTGAGTCTTTTCTATGGGTTGGGTCTCAAATTGTGCCAGTCACTGGTTGGCCATTTCCTCAATCTCTGTTCCATCTTTTATTCCTGCATATCTTGTAGATGACAAATTTCGGTCGAGGGATTTGTGAGATGGTTGGGGTCCCCCTCCCTCCTCTGGCTACAGGATGTGTCTACTTCAGTTTCAATATCCCTGCTGCTAGGAGTCTCAGCCAGGGTCAACCTCATATCTTCCCAGGCACCTCCAAAATTCCAGGTCTTCATCTTATCTCAGAGATGCCTCAACACCAATTTCCCTTCTTTTTTAGCCCTCTTACTCCCCCATCTCCACTTTACCCACACATGATCCCCCCTCCTGTTCCTCTCTTCACCCCCCTCTCCCACCCACTTCCTCTCTCACTCCACTTCCCATGTCTGTCCCCTTCTTAGTGGGATTCAAGTATCCTCTCTTCTACCCTCCATGTTACCTAGTTTATTTAGGTCTGTGGGCTGTACCATGGTTATTTTGTGCTATATGGCTAATATCCCAGGTTAGTTATTTTCATAGACTCTCTCTAAGCTCTTTGTGTTCTCATAGATCAATACATAAACTGGGACAAGGGTATCACAAAAGTATAACACATTGTGTCCTATCAGGTGGTACATATTTTGACTTTGATTACTTGTAATCAGTGTTTTCCAGGATTTTCTACTACACAGTTAATACCTTGCACCCCCATGAGTGCCTTGACACTCTGTGTCTTGGTCCTCATCAGAATGTTAATGCATTTGCCATACACTTACATCAATATGGATTCATGATTTATGTGCCTTCTGTAGTGGACTGGACTGTTACTTTTTGTTTTAGTCTGCTGCGGCTAAGTGACAAATGATTTATAAACAAAGGCTTTACTTTTCAGAGTTGTGAACTCTGGAAAGTCTAAAGTTAAATTATGAGGTCTAGTTGGGGGCATGCTTATCTAGTCCTGTTCTCAATTTAAACTCAGTGTTATAGGATCTCTTCAATAAGGTTATGAACCTATTTATAAGGGCTTCACCTCCCAGACCTGTGTACCTCCCAAAGACCTCATGCAGCTCTGTTACTTTGGGTCTTAGGACTTCAACATAGGAATTTTGGGAGGACATAGATATACGTATCATTTTGATGTTTAAATTGTTTTGTCATTTGACCAATGAGAGCTTATAAATCTGGCTTCTGTGTCTTTTATTTTCTTTCCATTTTTAATCTTAATTTTTACTCATTACACTTTATTCACATGGAATCCCTCCATGCCCCCTCCCTCCTCCTCTCCCAATCCCATTCTCCCTCCTCCTTCTCCACACACGTGCCTCCCCAAGTCCACTGATAGGGGAGGTCCTCCTCTCCCTTCCCCTGATCATTGTCTATCAGGGCTCATCAGGAATAGCTTCACTGTCTTCCTCTGTGGTCTGGTAGGGTTGCTTCCCCCTCAGGGGGAGGTGATCAAAGAGCAGGCCAATCAGTTCATGTCAGAGACAGTCACAGTTCCCATTACAATGGAACCCACTTGGATACTGAACTGCCATGGGCAACATCTGTGCAGGTTTCTAGTTTATCTCCATCAATGGTCCTTGGTTGGAGTATCAATCTCAGAAAAGACCCCTGTGCCCAGATTTTTTTTAGTTCACTTGTTCCCCTTGTGGAGCACCTGACCTCTCCAGGTCTTATTATTTCCTACTTCTTTCATGAAGTACTCTGCACTCTGCCCAAAATTTGGCTACAAGTCTCAGCATCTTCTATGATACCCTGCAGGGTAGAGCCTTTCAGATTCCCTCTGTGGCAGGCTCCTATCATGTTCCCTGTTTTCTCCCTCTTCTGATGTCCATCCTCTTTGTCTTTCTGAATGTGGATTCAGCATCTTAGCTAGAGTCCTCCTCCTTCATAAGTTTCTTTAGTTGTACAGATTTTAGTATGTTTATCCTATATTGTATATCTAGTATCCACTTATGATTGAGTATACACCCTGTGTGTCTTTCTGCTGCTGAGATACCTCACTCAGGGTGATATTTTCCAGTTCCCACCATTTGCCTGCAATTTTCATGATTTCCTTGGGTTTTTTTGTTGTTGTTTTTGTTGTTGTTGTTGCTGAGTAATATTCCATTATGTAGATGTACCACAATTTTTGAATCCACTCCTCAGTTGAGGGGCATCTGGGTTGTTTCCAACTTCTAACTATTATAAATAAAGCTAATAAAGCTGCTACAAACATGGTTGGACAAATGTCTTTGTTGTATACTTGAGCATCTTTTGGATATATGCTTAGCAGTGGTATAGCTGAATCTTGAGGAAGCAGTATTTCTAATTGTCTGAGAAAGTGTCAGATTGATTTCCAATGTGATGTACAAGTTTACATTCCCACCAGGAGTGCAGGAGGGTTCCTCTTTCTCAATATCCTCTTCATCATGTATTGTCACTTGAGCTTTAGATCTTAGCTCTTCTGATGGGTGTAAGGTGAAATCTGAGGGTTGTTTTGATTTGCATTTCCCTGATGATTAAGGGCATTGAGCATTTAAGTGTTTCTCTGCCATTCCTCTATTGAGAATTCTCTGTTTAGCTTTGTACCCCCCCTTTTTTAAATTGGATTATTTGATTTATTGGTCTTTAACTTCTTGAGTTCTCTATATATTCTGGATATTGGCCCTCTGTCAGATATAGAGTTAGTGAACATCCTTTCCCTATCTGTAGACAGTATCCTTTGCTTTACAGAAGCTTTTCAGTTTCATGAAGTCCCACTTATTGATTGTAGCTCTTAGAGCCTGTGTTTTTGGTGTTTTGTTACACCAGCAAAGACACAAGACCTGAGAAAGAGATTTTCCTGGCACAGGCAAGAAGAGCATAAGAGTCCTTTCCAAAGCAATGGTTTGCTTCAAGAAAGCAAGCACCGGAATTTAACTTATGGCATATGGATAAGTTCAAATGTGGGTTTGTCTACTCAGAGACATTCTAAATTAAGTCCTATTCTGAATGTGAAAATAATGTAAAAATAAGAGATAAAAAGGCACTCTTGGCATTTCTTGGCAGAAATAGATGTAAAAATTTTAAAATTATGGACAGAAATGCCTCTGGAATGTTTACTTTTGACCACAGTTCTTAGCTGAAAATGAAGTAAATGAGGCCATGAAAGTAGATTTTTCAGGGAGCAATGACAACTGGTAATAATATCTGATCTATAAGAGGGATATTACAATGCTACAGTTTTCACTCACAGAAAGGACAGAGATCCCAATTTCAGAAAACTTCTAACATCGCTGTGTACACTATCCCTCAGGAAAAAAATGTATTACTTGAAAGATAGTTTGCATTTTGAAATCATTTTGATACATGATATTCCTACATAACCAGGCCTGTTTTAGAAGTGTCCGTGGAGTTGGGCATGGTGGCACACACCTGTAATCCCAGCACTCAAGGAGGAAGAGGCAGACAGATTTATGTAATTTTGAGGATGGCTGGATCTACAAAGTGAGTCCAGAACAATCAAAGCTACACAAGAAAATTGTGTCTCAAAAACAAACAAAAAAAAAAAAAAACAAAAAACTGAGAATACAGTCTGTGGAACAATCTGGCCTCAGTCTCAGAGAGATCAGCCTGCCACTGAATCCTAGGTTTAGGGTGACAAGGATGCACTTCTGAGCCAAGCTATGATTTTTAAGTCATCTATCCTTGAATCAATAAATTAAAGGATAAAATAAGATGTACAGAGGAACCATTTTCCTTTTCAAGAACAACAATAAGTCTTCAAATTCTACAAATAATTTCTGTCATCTATAAGTGGCTCCATTGCTTTGTTAATTTGATCATTTATAACTGGATATAAGGTATATAATACTAAAATCTGTACAGCTAAAGAAGCTAATCAAGAAGGAGAACCCTGGGTAAGATGCTCAATCTTCATTCAGAAAGGCAAACGAGATGGACATCAGAAGACAGAGAAAACAGGGAACTGGACAGGAAACTACCACAGAGGGCCTCTGAAAGACTCTATCCAGCAGAGTATCAAAACATATGCTGAGACTCATAACCAACCTTTGGGCACAGTATAGGTAATCTAATGAAAGAAGGTGGAGATAGAAAGACCTAGAGGGGACAGGAACTCCATGAGGAGAGAAATAGAATGAAAAACTCTGCACACAGGGATATTTGGAGACTCATAATCCAAACAAGAACCACAAATGGAGATAATGTAATACCCGACAGATTTAGCCCATTGCAGCTTAGTGTCCAAGAGGGTACCCTAGTAATGGGAACAAGGACTGTCTCTGACATGAACTCAGGGCCTGGCTCTTTGATCACCTCTGCCTGCAGGGGAACAGCCTTACCAGTCCACAGAGGAAGACAATGAAGACAGTCCCCATGAAACCTGATATACTAGGTTCAGATGGAAGGAGAGAAGTACCTCCCCTATCCAGTGGACTGGGGGAGAGGCATAGGAGAAGAAGAGGGAGAGAGGGTAGGATTGGGAGGGGAGAGGAGGGGTCTATAGCAGGGATACAAAGTGAATAAACTGTAATCAATAGAAATAAAAATGAATTAAAAAATGCTGGAGTGTGTTTGTGTATACATACATGTTATTGTGTATATGTGATATAGTACAACTTATTGCTATTTATTATCTACATCCCATATATAAGTTCTTGACATGGAACACAATGAGTCTTTTGGCCAGTGACCACACTGGCCCTTATTTAGCCTGAAAATATATTTACATATACGCTAGTGTGTGATTTTGCATATACAGCAGCCCAACTATAGAAACATTAGAAAAATCTATAGTACTGATATGAACTACTGATATGAGATCAGGGATTGATCTCAAATCATCAGGCTTAGCAATAACTAAATTTACCCACTGAGACAATTCTCTGACCTTCAATTGCAGTTTTGAGAAATTCTTAAGAATAAGTCTTTACTCCTAAGAAGGAACTAACACATTCCAAAACAAGACAGGAGTGTATAATTTTCATTTGCAAGTAGAATTTATTATTCAAATAATTTCTTTTTCTTCCATCCTCAGATGACAATATATTCATAATCAGAATAGAAGACAATATTGTACTGATGTAATTTTTCAAGTAAGTTTTATGAGTCTCAATGAGCTTAGTGGGGAGTGTTTGTGGTATGCAAAAGAGACCACATACCTTGAAGATCATAGAACCATGACGAAAATAGATCCCACACTCTTCGTATATCTGTCATAGCCTAAGAATGAATAGTCCATCCCACACATAACATGTCTTTTTGAAATAAATCTTGTTGCTGTTACATTAACTTTCACTTCTAGATAAATCTCTAAGAAGGCAATACTTCAAGATGATGTGCCATATAATAAATATGGGAACATGTAGAAGCATGAATCTTCAAACAATATATACATACATACGTACACACATACTATTAAGCATCAATTAATTATTTATATCCAAGCAAGGCTTAAAAACAAACATCTTAAATGAATTTGTGAAAACATAAAAAAGTACAAGTTCTCATAGACCCTTTCTTGAAAACTATGATCTCACACTGTCTGATATAAATGAGCAATGCGCCACATAGAGGATGTGGATTCCATTCTATGCATTGCAGCAGAAAAATACCTATAACCAAGTGGAAATGCATTAGAACATGAACAGCCACCACAGAAGGAATATCAGAACAACCTAATAAACTTCTGTGAATGGATTTGCTACACGCACAGCAAATTTAATACCTACTCCAATGTTTCAAAATTCAGACCACAACCACAATTGGTGATCTCCTCCATTATAATGAAGTGAACATGGTAAATAATTACTTCTTCTGAGGCTCTGATAAAAACAGATTCAAAATAGTTTCTTTTCTTGGAAATGAATACATTTATTATGTCCAAAGTAATAAACACTTTTGCATAAATAAGATTGCTCTCTTCTACGAATTCTTTTCTACTTCCTGACATCAAGATGATATATTAATATTTAAGATATTTACAGTACTGGATACATGGTTTTGCAGTTAAGACAAGTTCATTCCCAGGACCTAGGTCAGGTTTTTGACAACTTTCTATAATTTTTGTTATGAGAAAATCAGTGGGTCTGGTCTATATGGAAAGTAAAGTGGACAGGCACATGAACAGACAAAGACAAACTGTTATCACGTAAGAGAAATTAGAACAAATTCTTAAATATACTCATGTTTTACTTGTATAAGCATTCATTACTGAACTCAGGTGTTGAGGGAACTACAGGCTTATCTACAAATATCTTCATCATGAATTCCTTCATGTAACAGAAATCAAACATGTAGGTTTGAAATCAGAGAAATGAATCCTTTTCAGTTGGTGGTATCATTTTGGGAATGTTTAAAAAAATGTATCCCTGCTGGAGAAAGTATGTTACTTGGGGTGGGCTTGATAGTTTTCAGCTGCATACCATCTGTAGTTCCCACTCTCTGTTTCATGCTGCAGGTGGAGGTTGTGAGCTCCAAGCTTCCTACTTTATCTGCCATGTATGACATTTGTTTTGCCCAATTTAAAGTGATCCCATATCCTCTCCCATATCACAAGGCAAAGTAAACACATTTGGAAGTTGCCATAGACATTGTGTTTGGTCACAGAAAATGCACTAATATGCACACATAAATTTTACAACTGGATGATTTATTTCATGTAATTGAAGTGAATTGTGAAATAAAAATGGATTATCTTACTGTTTCAATCCATATGCCTTTGGTCCATGAGATTTCAATTGGAAACAAAATAAGGATGGATGTCACAAACACATGCATACATCGTTGACACTTCTTAGAATTTTCCTCCAAACTAATCTAGTGTAATTGAATGCAAGTTGGTGGGTCAAAGACCTTTACAAATCTTATATTCTAATAGATGTTCTACAGAATGAGTTCTTTTAGGTTCTCAAAGGCTACTGTGATATGCAAAGGCTTTAAGATGTAGCCCACAGAGTAAAGCTTTTACTCTTATATAATGGTAGCATGAAGCAGAAAACCTTATCATACTGACTATATTCATGGTTTTTCTCTGCAGCATGACTTTTTCTCATGATTTCAAGGAAAACCCTATGAAAAGGATTTACCACATTGCTTATTCAGAGGGTTTCCCTGCAGTGTGTTTTCTTTTATATATTTGGAGATAACTGTATTAAGAAGAGGCTTTATCACATTGAAGACATGTATAAGGTTTCTCTCTACTATCTGACCGTTTGTATACTTGAAGATGACTTTGATATGCAAAACATGTAAAAGCAAATTGTATGTGGGAACATGCAAAAGCAATTTGTCCTAAGTATTTCCTTTTAGTTACCAGCATTCATTGATATATAGGGTGAACATAAGTTCAAGTTCATAGTCCCTAGGAAAGCTGTAGACTTCTCAATAGCTGACCGTCTTTAATTACTTAACTTTTGCTGCCCAAAATGACTGTTCCATACCATGATTTCTGGTCCCCTAACATAATGACTGACCCAAACCACAAATTCTCTTTATTAAAACACAATACCTTTTCCTAACCACAAAAGAACAAATGGATATGATTGTTTTGACTGTTAAACCTACATTTTGCATCAGGTGACTTCCTCTAAGACATAAACAAATCCCATATCCCTAAACCATGACTAATGGAAATAATTCAGTTGTAAAACGCTAAAGATGTTTATGATTTTCAAGCTCAGAACCTCTGTAACTTTCTGGCTCATTGGATGGGTAGGCATCACAGTTAAACATTATGTGTCCTTCATCAAACTGGATGACAATATTTTTTATCGGTATTGATCTGTTTGAGTTATAATGGATTCAGTGGACAGAAGAACACAAAAGCCTTACCATATTCATTATATTCTCAGATTTTTCTCTCCATTTTGAAACGTTTATGATGATGTAGAATATAGATATGTGCAAAGGTCTCCCATTTTAACACATTCATAAATTTTCTCTCTGTATGAATTCTTTCCTGATGACGAAGATTATACAAATGTGGAGTAGCTTCACCATGTAAATACACTCATAGTCTTTTGTTCCAGTATGAATTCTTTCATGACATTGAAGATAATTGTGAACAGCAAATTTTTATTAGGAGATGACTGTTTTGTGAAAAGGCTTTACCACATAGATTACATTATTAAGGTTTCTCTCAAGGGTGAGGTCTTTTATGTATTAGGAGATGACTGTTACATGCAAAGGCTTTCACACATTGATTACATCCATAAGAGTTCTCTCCAGTGTGAGCTCATGTAACAGTAGGAGACTACTGTTACATGCAATGGCTTTATCACCTTATTTACATTCATAAGGCTTCTCTCCAGTTTGCTTTCTTTATGTCATAGGAGATTACTATTATGTCAAAATGCTTTATCACATTGGTTGCATTCATAAAGTTTATATCCAGTGTGCTTCTTCTATGTACATGGAGATTATTATGGCATGCAAACTTTTTCACTCATTGGTTATATTTATAGGGTTTCACTCCAATAAGTGTTCTTGTTCAAGATAAGTCTTACATGAAAAGACTTCATGACATCAGTTATATTCATAAGGATTTTCTGCAACATGAATTTTTATGTCTTCGGAGAACACTGTTATCTGCAAAGGCTTTACCACATTGGTTACATTCATAAGGTTTCTCTCCACTGTCAGTTCTTCTATGTAGCAGGAGATGACTGTTACATGGAAAGGCTTTACCACATTCATTACACTCATAAGGTTTCTCTCCAGTGTGAGTTCTTTTATGTCTTAGGAGATGACTGTTCGATGCAAAGGCTTTACCACATTGGTTACATTCATAAGGTTTCTCTCCAGTTTGAGTTCTTTTATGTACTAGAAGGTTACTGTTACATGCAAAGGCTTTACCACATTGGTTACATTCATAAGGTTTCTCTCCACTGTCAGTTCTTCTATGTAGCAGGAGATGACTGTTACATGGAAAGGCTTTACCACATTCATTACACTCATAAGGTTTCTCTCCAGTGTGAGTTCTTTTATGTCTTAGGAGATGACTGTTCGATGCAAAGGCTTTACCACATTGGTTACATTCATAAGGTTTCTCTCCAGTTTGAGTTCTTTTATGTACTAGAAGGTTACTGTTACATGCAAAGGCTTTACCACATTGGTTACATTCATAAGGTTTCTCTCCACTGTGAGTTCTTCTATGTAGCAGGAGATGACTGTTACATGCAAAGGCTTTACCACATTCATTACACTCATAAGGTTTCTCTCCAGTGTGAGTTCTTTTATGTACTAGAAGACTACAGTTACGTGCAAAGGCTTCACCCCATTGGTTACATTAATAAGGTTTCTCTCCATTGTGAGTTCTTTTATGTACTAGGAGACCAGTGTTACATGCAAAGGCTATACCACATTGGTTACATTCATAAGGTTTCTCTCCAGTGTGAGTTCTTTTATGTACTAGAAGACTACTGTTCTGTGCAAAGGCTTTACCACATTGGATGCATTCATAAGGTTTCTCTCCAGTGTGAGTTCTTTTATGTACTAGAAGACTACTGTTACGTGCAAAGGCTTTATCACATTGGTTACATTCATAAGGTTTCTTTCCACTGTGAGTTCTTCTATGTAGCAGGAGATGACTGTTACATGCAAAGGCTTTACCACATTCATTACACTCATAGTTTCTCTCCAGTGTGAGTTGTTTTATGTATTAGGAGATGACTGTTACATAGAAAGGCTTTACCACATCGGTTACATTCATGATGTTTCTCTCCTCTATGTATCCTTTTATGTCTTAGGAGATGACTTTTATGTGCAAAGGCATTCCTATATAGGCTACATTCATAGTGATCTGCACCAGTATGCATACTTTTACATGTGTGGGGACTACTGTGATGTGCAAAGACTTCATATTGAGTATCTTCAGGGAGTTTGTCTGCACAATGATTGTTTTCATACCTGCAAAGATAATTGGCACATACATTTGACAACTTTTCCACATTCATTACACGAATGGATGTTTTTGACACATGACTTAATTTTGCAATTTGAATTAAAGGTAAAGAAGAATTACATTTTGAGTTTTCATCATTATTTTTATATTTATGATGTTCTTCTCTACGGGTTGTTTTGCATATTTGAAAATACCTGTGATGGTAAAAATATTTTTTTTACCTGGCACACATTTATCATATACTTTCTTCTATAGGATGTTTTACCACATATTTATAAAAACTAGAATACCTCAGCTTTAACACACTAACTGGATTAATAACTTTCCCTATATTGTTCGCCAAACTAAATATGTAAAGAT
Organism: Meriones unguiculatus; assembly: GCF_030254825.1. Lineage (NCBI taxonomy): Eukaryota > Metazoa > Chordata > Mammalia > Rodentia > Muridae > Meriones > Meriones unguiculatus. The sequence continues at coordinate 59,599 of NW_026843691.1, forward strand.
AATTGTTAGAAAAAGAATAATTTGTATATTCCTAAAACTTATATTTTTTGCAGTGTGATTTTATGAGAATTCCTAATGAAGGTGAATAGCCAGGTAAATGATGTTAGTGTATATTCTGTGAAAATGTGCCAGTACAGGTGAATGCTGATTGATGAGCCAGCAACCAGCTAAGTACTGACGAAATCATATTATTGTTGGTTCTATGGCTGATCACCTGTCATATATTTTGTAAACATTTGTCCTTCCTTACTTATCTATTGGAAATAATAAAGAGCTAACAAGTGATAGCACTGCACAAAATGGAGGACAGAACTTCTGAGTGAGAGAGGGTTGCTGGGAAGAAAGCAAATGATAGGCTACTCACCAGCATGACAGTGAGGTTAACAGATGGACATGACCACGAACAAAGAAGTAGAGCTGGCCATGCATCCAGACACTGTGCTAGGTTTGTGTTAGGGAAAAAAAGGGTTCAGAATCTGCCCAGTTAAATTGCCTAAGCTTTAAAATATGAAAAAGCCTCTGTGTCATTATTTGTACTGCTGGCAGCTCTAAATAGCGCATATAAAGTATAATAGGTATCAATTTTTAAACATCCACTCAAAATGGGGACTACTATACCTTTTAGTTGTTCTGGGTGGTACATTGTTTCTTTCAATATACATATGTTATAATGACTTGTATACATTGTGATACATGATTATATCACTATTAAAGAATAATAATAAATAACATAATTTCATGATGCATTCACACATATCTGAGTTGTAGGAGACTAAACAAATTTCACTTTTACCTCACAGCGCTAATGAGTAAACTATTTAAACATTGATCTTGTGTAAGTATGATTTCCTTGCATTCTTTCTTAGAGGAGTGCCTTGCAAGCACACATCAAATACCTAACATGGAGGTACATGGTTTAGTAACAAGTTAGACATCATCAATTAATACCCTTAAAACAGTTCATTTACACTCTCCCTTCTCTTTCAAACTTCCAGAACATATTAAAATTTTCTCAGAACAATATTCATTCATAAAAATTACCTTGCATGTCTTCTAGAATTTTGAAAATGCTCTTCTATATTATGACTTTCCCAATTGTAGCCTAAAATACAATAACACAATATGTATGATTCATTATCAGAAATAAGACAAAATTTAAGTCGTGCTCTATGGTCAATGAAAGAACCATTCACCTCATTCTTGCTCATCCTCAAGAGAAATTGCAGAAGCACTTCAATAATGAATAAAGAGTTTTCCGCATATTTTAAAAGGTAAAAAAAAGTTCACTGTCCTACCTATAGCAGTGAGGTTCCTGTAGGTCTCCAGCATTACATCTTTGTAGAGATTCCTCTGGGAAGGATCCAGCAAAGCCCACTCTTCTCGAGTGAAATTCACATGAACATCATTGTAGGTCAATGCTGTCTAAAATATACACACACATGTACAACAGAAAGCATGATATTTAGAATACTGGAAATGTATCCTTCATTTAAATTATTTTTAGGGGGAGCCAAGATGGCGGCGCCGGGAGAACAGCGCGTCTGAGAAGCAGGACAGCACTCTCCGTGCAGAGACCAGGAGACTGAACTCAGGGCCCTGAAACTACATCGATTGTGTTTCCCAGGTGAGGGGAGGCTCCCACAGCATGGGAATCGGTCGGGTCCTCTCACAGCTACTCAGCCAGAACCCGGAAGAAATCCCAGGTAATGCAGGCTTTGGGTATCCAGGTTGGAGCCGCAAGCAGGCGTGTCCCAGTCACTTTCCCAGACTGATCTGTGGGCACAAGGGTACATGAGACTGGGAGTCCCAGTCATGGGGGAACCCCACAGGGAAGCAGGGTTGCGGGTCTGATCGCAGGTCACCCAGTCTTTCCCCGGAAAGTCTCTGCCGCCATCACAGTCGAGCTCCTGCCGTGCACGGAGAGCTTTGCGCTCAGCTCAGCAGTACAGACAAGCTGCGCGCCCCAGTACAACAGGGACTGGGAACCCCTGTCCGGAGAGGACCCCACAGAGAAGGAAGAAACCGTGCTGCTGGGGTCACCTAGGGAAAGTCTAGCAGACTGCAAATTGCAAACAGGTGAGTACAGCCACCCATCACAGATCTGGGCCCAAAGAGGGAACACAGAGTGATTGGAAACTAAGCTCCTGCAGACTAGCAGGTGGGCGCATGCTCCACCAGCTCAGAGGCCTGCTTTATAGCAACTACTCCTTACAGACAGAACCGAGTGCCCCAAGACACCGGAGCAGTACTCACCTGCCACAGATTATCTCTTGGGTTCTGGGGCACAGAGCCCCAACCTCAGACCTACAAAAGACCGGGAACCCTGAGATCAACCCCCAGATACTGCTCCAAGAGGCAACCAGTTATCCCTAACAAAAGCGACCAAACCACGGGACACACAGGTTACAGCAGCTGATCAATAAATTTACAGCAAGAAAATCCAGAAGGAGGGCAGCTGTCTCCAGTACTTCTCCCGGTGAGAGGAGAGCCCTCTTGACTAATCAGGACCACAGTTACCACCCAGGTCTCTATGTCTGAGGTGAGCTGTAGCAACTCCTGAAAAACACCAGACATCCAGGGACTATACCCAAAAAGCTGAGAAGGCTTCCTTCAGGAAAAAGCATTTTCCTACCAAAGGGATTCTCTCCACTACAACAGTCCAGGAACAACCAGAAACTAAATTCAAACAACTAAGATAGCCCAATGGGTAGAGGACAGCGTAAAAGTTCAACCAACAAAAGCCAGAGCATTATGGCATCTCCAGAAGCCAGTTATCCAGGGGCAAATAGCCCTAGACACCCCAGCATAAATGAAATTCAAGGAGACGACCTAACATCTATGCTCAAGAAGATGATAACAGAGGAAACAAATAAAATATGAAAAGAAATAGAAGAAGCTGCAGCCAAACGGTATGTGGCCTTTAAAGAGGAAATGCTTAAATCACTGAATGAAATAAAAGAAACAGTGGATTGTTCAAACAAACAGCTGAAGGAATTGACAGAAAAACATGAAAATACACTCAGACAGGGGAAGGAAACCAACAAAATAGCTCAAGACCTGAAGATAGAATTGGAAAAAAAAAAACACACACAAATGGAAGAAATTGTGAAGAGAAAGAACTTAGGGAAGAAAGCAGGAACTACAGAGGTTAGCATAACCAATAGGCTATAAGAAATGGAAGAAAGAATCTCAGGTGTGGAAGATACAATGGAAGAAATAGATGTATCTGTCAAAGAAAATGTTAAATCTAAAAATTTCCTTACACAGACCATCCAAGAAATTCAAGACAACATAAAAAGACAAAACCTAAGAATAATAGGAATAGAGGAAAAAGAAGATTCCCTGCACCAAGGCCCAGAAAATATTTTCAACAAAATCATTGAAGAAAATTTCCCCAACTTAAAGGAGAGGCCAATAAGAATACAAGAGGCCTATAGAACACCCAATGAATTAGACCAGAAAAGAAAATCCTCCCGCCTCATAATAATTAAAACTGTAAGTATACAGAACAAAGAAAAAAATACTAAAAGCTGCAAGAGAAAAAGGCCAAGTAACATATAATGGCAAACCCATTAGAATCACACCTGAGACAGAGACTAGGGCCTGGACAGATATCATGCAGACCCAAAGAGAACACAGATGTCAGCCCAGGCTACTATACCCTGCAAAACTCTCAGTCCTCATAGACGGAGAAAACAAGATATTCAATGACAAAAACAAATTTCAACAATACCTACAAACATTACAGAATACCTACAAGCATTACAGAAGACACTGGAAGGGAAAATACAACCCAAGAAAGCTAGCTACATGCAAGAAAACACAGGAAATAACCCTACTACAGTAAAACAAAAAACAACCAAGCACACAACCGTATGACCACAGCCAACATCAAGTTCAAAGGATCTAACAGCCACTGGTCATTACTCTCTCTCAATATCAATGGACTTAATTCTCCAATAAAAAGACACAGACTAACAGAATGGATGCGTAAACAAAACCCAGCAATCTGCTGTATACAAGAAACACACCTATGTCACAAAGATAGACATTACCTGAGGGTAAAGGGATGGAAAATGGCTTTTCAAGCAAATAGACGCAAGAAGCAAGCAGGAGTAGCCATTCTAATATCTGATAAAATAGTCTTTCAACCAAAATTAATCAAAAGAGATGGGGAAGGACACTTCATACTCATCAAGGGAAAATTCCAAGAAGACAACACAATCCTGAACATCTATACCCCAAATACAAGGGCACCCACATTTGTGAAAGAAACATTGTTAAAACTTAAACCACATATAGATTCCCACACACTAATAGTGGGAGACTTCAACACCCCACTCTCAACAAAGGACAGGTCAACAAAACAGAAATTAAACAAAGAAACAATATCTCTAACAGAGGTCATGAATCAAATGGACCTAACAGACATTTACAAAACCTTACACCCAAACACAAAAGAATTTACCTTCTTCTCAGCACCTCATGGAACCTTCTCCAAAATAGACCACATAGTTGGTCACAAAGCAAGCCTCAACAAATACAGGAAGATTGAAATAATCCCTTGTATCCTGTCTGATCACCATGGAATAAAGCTGGACCTCAGTAACAACAGAAATAGCAAAAAGCCTACACATACATAGAAACTGAACAACTTGCTACTAAAAGACAGCTGGGTCAGGGAAGAAATAAAGAAAGGAATTAAAATCTTCCTGAACTCAATAAAAATGAAGACCCAACATACCCAAACTTGTGGGACACAATGAAAGCAGTGCTAAGAGGAAAGTTCATAGCAGTAAGTGCCTTCAAGAAGAAATCTGAGACAGCACATTCAAGCAACTTAATGGCTCACTTAAAAACCCTAGAAAAAGAAGAAGCAGATACACCAAGAAGGAGCAGACGGCTGGAAATAATCAAACTCAGGGCTGAAATCAATCAATTAGAAACAAATAAAACAATTCAAAGAATCAATGAAACCAAGAGCTGGTTCTTTGAGAAAATCAACAAGATAGACAAACCCTTAGCCAAGCTAATTAAAAGTCAGCGAGATACCATCCAAATCAGCAAAATCAGAAATGAAAAGGGGGACATAACTACAGACACTGAGGAAATCCAAGCAATCATTAGGACTTAATTCAAAAGTCTATACGGAACAAAATTTGAAAATTTAAATAAAATGGACAATTTTCTTGATCGATTCCACTTACCAAAGCTAAATCAGGACCAGGTAAATCAATTAAATAGTCCTATATCCCCCAAGGAAATAGAATCAGTCATCAAAAGTCTCCCATCCAAAAAAAGCCCAGGACCTGATGGTTTCAGTGCAGAATTCTACCAGACATTCAAAAAAGAGCTACCTCCAATTCTCTTCAAACTATTCCACAAAATCGAAACAGAAACAGTACCAAACTCATTCTATGAAGCCACAGTCACCTTGGTACCTAAACCTCACAAAGACCCAACCAAAAAAGAGAACTTCAGGCCAATCTCCCTTATGAACATTGATGCAAAAATACTCAACAAAATACTCGCAAACCGAATACAAGAACACATCAAAGATATCATCCACCATGACCAAGTAGGCTTCATCCCAGGTATGCAGGGGTGGTTCATTATACGGAAATCCATCAATGTGATCCACCATGTTAACAAATTGAAAGAAAAAAAAACACATGAAAATCTCCCTAGATGCTGAAAAAGCCTTTGACAAAATCCAACATCCATTCATGTTTAAAGTACTGGAGAAATCAGGGATACAATGCACATATCTAAACATAGTAAAGGCAATATACAGCAAACATATAGCCAACATCAAACTGAATGGAGAGAAACTTAAAGCAATCCCACTGAAATCAGGGACAAGACAAGGCTGCCCACTCTCTCCATATCTCTTCAACATAGTTCTGGAAGTCCTTGCTAGAGCAATAAGACAGTTGAAGGAGATCAAGGGGATACAAATTGGAAAGGAAGAATACAAATCATCACTATTTGCAGATGATATGATAGTATACGTGAGTGACACCAAAAACTCTACCAGGGAACTCCTACAGCTGATAAACACTTTCAGCAAAGTGTCCGGATACAAAATTAACTCAAAAAATCAGCAGCCCTCCTGTATACAAAAGACAAAAGGGCTGAGAAAGAAATTAGAGAAACAACACCCTTCACAATAGCCACAAATGACATAAGGTACCTTGGTATAACCCTAACCAAGGAAGTCAAAGACTTGTATGAAAAAAATTTCAAGTCTCTGAAGAAAGAATTAGAAGAAGATATCAGAAGATGAAACTATCTCCCATGCTCATGGCTTGGCAGGATTAAAATAGTAAAAATGGCCATTTTACCAAAAGCTATCTACAGATGCAGAAATTGTGGTACATCTATACAATGGAGTATTACTCTGCAATGAAAAATAAGGAAATCATGAAATTTGCATGCAAATGGTGGGACCTGGAAAGGATCATCCTGAGTGGGTTGTCCCAGAAGCAAAAAGACACACAAGGTATATACTCACTCATATAGACATACAACATAGGAGAAACCCACTAAAATCTGTGCATCTAAAGAAACTAAGCAAGACAGAGGACCCCGACTAAAGCGCTCAATCCCCATCCTGAAAGGCAAAGAGGATGGACATCAGAAACAGAAGAAAACAGGAAATAAACTAGGAACCTGCCACAGAGGGTCTCTGAAAGCGTCTGCCCTACAGACTATCAAAGCAGATGCTGAGCCTGATGGGCAACTGTTGGGCAGAGTGAATGGAATTTTATGTGAGAAGTGGGAAATAGTAAGAGCTGGAGATGACAGGAACTCCACAAAGAGAGCAACAGAATAAGAAAATTTGAACACAGGGGCTCATACTCCAACCAAGAACTATCCATGGAGATAACCTAGAACCCCTGCACAGATGTAGCCCATGGCAGTTCAGTGTCCAAGGGGGTTACATAGTAATAGGAAGAGGGACTGCCTCTGACATAATCTGATTGGCCTGCTCTTTGATCTGAACATTATTTTCCAAGACCACAGTGACTTTGGAACTGATGAGGGTATCTCCAGGTGTTAGAAAGAGTTGGGTTCTCAGAATCTGAAGGAAACCCTCCTCAAACCCTCCTTCCTGAGGTGGGGAGCAGCCTTACCAGGCCGCAGAAAATGACAATGCAGCCACTTTTGATGAGAAATGATAGACTAAGATCAGAAAGGAGAAGAGAACCTCCCCTATCAGTGGACTTGGGGAGGGGCATGCCTGCAGAAAGCAGAGGGAGGGTGGGATCGGGAGGGGAGGAGGGAGGGGCTAATGGGGTGATACAAAATGAATAAAGTGTAATTAATAAAAAATTTAAAAAACAAATTATCTTCTAGATATAACTGATTATTTTTCAAAGAAAATACCCATGCTCTAGACCTCTATCTGTAAATGGAGGTCACCAGAAAGGTGGGCTATGGGGTTATAGCTCATGTGCCCCCAGTGATTGAAGATAAACACAGTTCTACTGAATCCCATAAACAAAACAATGTGAAATAGTAATTTTAAGTCTCGTTCTTGCCACATGTATTCCAGCACAAGATATGAAATCTGTCCTATGTAACTGCATAACACTATGTACACTTGAGATATCTCTGCAGCTCAGAAACTCCTTTTAATCCTGGAATTCTATTCTTAAGTCACATCATCGTGGCTGCTGTGAGTGGAAACATAAAAGGATGCTAATCAAATACTGCTGAAGACTGATCTACATTTCTTCCTTGACACCATTTTGAAGCCTATTTGTAAACTTGTAACATTCATCACAAAACAACTGAATTAGGAAACAATGTTTAAAGCTTCTTGAAATCTGACTTTCATTTTTTCCAAGCTGTCTTCCTACTGCACACACAGTAGACAGCTCATTGTATGTCTCAAATGAGTAATTTTTAAGACTCTGATGTGCACAGCCTTTAACTTCAGAATTTAGGAATTTTAACCAAGAGGAAAGCAAAGTCATGCATCTGGGGAACAAGAGACTAGGAAAAATGTGACTTGAGCCAACAACACTTGTCTCAGAAATATTTTTTCAAAACAATGGAGATGCAGCTATTCTAGAGTTAATATCCACCATCAGGGAGAATGTATGCCACACACAATTAAATGGTTAATTTAAAAAGTTTTCTTTAATAATAGCATGTATCTAGCTCTAGTTAATGCTATAAGACAACCTAAAACTAATTTTGTACTCCATACATGCAGTCTTCCTTAAGTCTCTTTTAGGCTCCAGTTTATATATTAAACAATTTCAATATGGACCAGAGAGTTCAAGTCTAGCCACTGAGCCAGTTGGGAGATTTACATAGCAAAGATATTCCTAGAATGATTTATGTACTCCACTCCCCTAATACAGTAGGTCATTATTCAGTGACAGGGTATAAGTGAGATGTCTCAGAGGTTTCAAATATTAGGAAAAGTAGAAGGTAGAAAATGTAGAAGCTAGGGTGGGAAGGTTTTGCACAAACTATATCTTATCCTAATTAAGCTTCTTAAGGAGCATAGCATATTGTACACTCCTTGGGGAGAAATGGAAGGAAACAGGAGACATCTATGAATTGATCAGACAATCTCATACAATGGTATAAAACCATGAAAAGTCTAATAAACAACACTGCACAAGGGGAACACAGGATCTCAAGAACATTATTTACCAAGAACACAGTGACTTTGGAACTGATGAGGGTATCTCCAGGTGTTAGAAAGAGTTGGGTTCTCAGAATCTGAAGGAAACACTCCTCAAATGCCCTGAACCTGCAGCTCACCCTATTCCTGGTTTTAGAATAGGAACAGTGCTTTATTCTAAATACCTCATAATCTTGGGCAAATCTCCCAAAGACTAGGCCACAGGTTGATCTGGTTCTGCCAAGCATATCTGAGGAGTATGAGAAGAAGTTAGGTCACTCTCCATACACGAGGCTCTTGGGGAAAGCTTTGTTTGATCAGGGCAGTGTTTTCCCTGTTCAATTGGTTTTCACCAGATGTCTTCCCCATGTGACAGAGCTATGCTTTTCTCAAGAAAACTGTAACTTTATGGCACAACAGTCTTTAATGCTGGCTGTCAGTCTGTAATGGCAATTAAGCAGCTTGTTAGATGCCTGTTCTTTGACATGGACATGGGCCAGTGTTTCATATGAATCAGGGCTGTCTCCCTGGTTATGGCTGTAGACAAATTTGTTGACTATCGTCTTATGCAAACATGTATTTCCTAGCATCCTTATCTCAAGCATGCCTGGTTGGCATGCTACTTATCTATGTAGCCCTTAGCTAAATTCTACTTGGTGTGACTTCCTGTCACCTAAGTATTGGTAAATCCTTTACATGAACAATTCTAGGTGTTTACACCACAGCTTTATAATGAAGTGCTACTCAACACATATGTTATTTACAACCTCCACAAAATAAATTCCAAAGGAATCTTATACCTGAATGTTAAATGCCAAGGTCAGTACTTGGAAAAGATACTAGAAACTAGGCCTCTCTGAGTTTGCATCCTACCAAGGACATTTCTGTGTTCAAGCCCCTTTTGCAAATACTTTGTAAACATGCAAGCCCATAGTGTGTAAGGAGGCAGCCTCCAGTGCCCCAGCCCTCTCCAAACAACTCTTCCACTCTACTAGCAAGATTAAATTAACTTCACATTCCAAACCTTTCAGCGCCATCTCCCACTGAACCCCTTGAAACATTTTCCTAATTATCAGTTAACTGGTAAAACTTGCTGCTACCTTAACCAATGTGCCTGAATTGTAAAAATATATCACTTACAAAGCCCTGCCTTATTACAGACAGAGCACTCATGTCTTTGTTTCTGTTTCTTTATCACCTTGAGCTCCAGACCACGTGTCAAGGGATATAAATGAAGGGCCTTGGAATCCAGACCAAATGTCTTGGAAAACAGTTAAAGGCCTTGAGCCCAGTGGATCAACACAGCCTCCAACAGAAACTCCCTTGCCTAACCCACAATGTTAAAATTTGATTGGATGACCCCAGGACTCACCAAGGGGCCCTCGCCATGTGGATTTAACTCTTTAAATATACAATAAAGCTTACTCTGGGTCACCTTTCAGATCCTGAACTGGCTGCCTCCCTGAGCTCAGAAAATAAAGCTTTCATTTTAACCTTCTGTTCTGGAAATGAGTTTTCTTTGCTCCCAACCAAAAGCTAACATAGCCAAGATATTCAGATGCTCTGCTCTGTTCAGAGCTAGGAAAAGGGACATCTCCCATGGCTGATTCTGGCTGCTGGTTCCCACCCAGCCCCATGAAAGACCCTACACAGAAGCTCTTGTCGTTCAGCCTCCTGCTCCACCAGGTTGGGGGCACTGACCACAAACTCACCAAACTTGTCTGAAATCGCCTCACAGCACACAGCAGCTGCACTCATACCAGAGCACACCAACCATTCAATCCAGCTCAGCTATAGAGGGAACATGCACCATGTCGCCAAGAAGAACCGGCCTCTTCCTCAAATGGAGGGATGGAAGATTCTGATTGGCCAGTGAGTCTTGAGTGACATGAGCACCTCCCTTAGGTTTACACTGTAATGAAGGGACAAGGCTTAGTTATCTATGGCTCAGGCTTCGGTTTCAGTACCAAATCTTCTTCAGATATGCAGAGATTTGCATTTCATTATTTGTGCCTGTCCTCCCCTAGCCTACCCTCTGTCTTCCACACTCACAATGCAATTTCCCTCTTCCTGCTGGAATCAAGGTGGACATTGCACAACTGTTATTCAACCTGTAGCAGAGTGAACAGCCTGTCCCACAGGAGGAAGGGTGCCAAGAGTATTAAAAATTATAAAGAGATTTTAGAAAATGGAAGGAGATTTTATGTTCTGTGAATTCACGCTGGGGTCAGGTAAACTGCAGCCACTTTTCTCCTGGAAGATCAGAGAAAACCCAGGAGAAAAAAAAAAGCAGGAAAAACATGACACATTGGAGTACTATCATCAGGTAAAAATTTCTCCTCAATGGGAAGATGTAGAAAACAGAAAGTTATACTAGTGAAGGCTCTACCCATGAAAAGAACTGACAGAATAAATTTCTCTGTGTATGTATACAGCTAATACATATATGTATACACACACACATACAGACACAGAGATATATATTATGATTTGGTATTTTGAGACAGGGCTTCTCCTTTTAGCCTTTGCTGTCTTGGACTAGATCTGTAGACCAGGCTGACCTTAAACTCACAGAGACTGGCCTGCTTCTTTCTGCCAGAGGACTGGGATTTAAGGCCTGTGCCACCAAATCCATCTCAGATTTTCTGTTTTGTTTAGGCCTGTTATTGTCAACCAGCCTGAACTCACAAAGAACAGCCTGTGTCTGCCTTTCATGTGCCTAGATTAAAGGCTTGTGCAAGCATGACTGGCAAGACCTTAGGCTTTAAGGATTTGTTTAAGGGAGGGTTTCTTATATAACTAAATTTTTATAAGATTTTTGAGTGGGTGGATGAGGGGACCTCTAATTATTATTGTCTGTGCACAGACGTTAAATCAGACATTGCTGCCATCCTCACAAAACCTTCTTATATCAGAGCTTTTAATCTTATTCTTAAGAAATTTTATTTTATTTTTTTGAAAAACATCTCACCAGGCAGTGAGTTCTGTGCTGAGCATCAATTGCACTGTGGGTCCGGTCCTCTGAGGGCAAGGAATCATATGAAAGAAGAGAGAGTTAGTATTACATGGAGAGGACAGGAGTGCCACAAGGACCAATTAATTATATATGGGAACAGGGGTCCTTTATGAGACTATATCTCCAACCAAGGACCATGTATGGATATAACCTAGAATCCCTGCTAAGTTGGAGCCCATGGTAGCTTGGTATCTAAGTGTGTACCCTGGTAAGGAGAACAGGGTTTATTTCTGACATGAACTCAATGACTGGCTCTTTGACTTCCCTCTTCTGTGGGAGGAGCAGCCTTGCTAGGCCACAAAAGTGGACACTGCAGCCAGTCCCAATGATACCTGATAAGCTAAAGTCAGATTGAAGGGGACGTGGACCTCCCCTATCAGTGGACTTGGAAAAGGGTAGGGAGGAGGGTGGGAATCAGAGGTAATGAGGGAGCAGGCTACAGCTGGGATACAAAGTTAATAAACTGTAACTTATATTTAAAAAATAAAAATATAAAATAAAAAACAGAGAACAGATCTCAATAAAGAATTCTCAACAGGAGAATCTCAAATAGCTGAGAAACACTGTTCAGGTTCAGCATCCTTAGCCTTTAAGGTTTGAGGTTTAATTTTACACATGTCAGAATGGTGAAGTTTATCAGGACAAGCGACAGCTCACTCATACTGAAGGTGGAGAAGTGGACCAGGTGCAGGCTGAAAGACTTCACCCCTATGTTCTAGTCTCTTTTGTGTGAGACAGTACTGTACAGGCTCCCAAAAGAGAAACCTGGACACAAACCCAGAATAAAAACCACTCCACCTAAAATCTGTACTGCTTACAAGATGTAAAGGGGTGGTGGTGGCACCAAACTTGCTTGAGTGGTGAGCTAATGTTTGGTTTAACTTGCAGCCTAAGCCATGGGATGGAACCCACTCCCTGCATGGCCAGGAATGTCACAGAGACATAAATGGCAAGCATTGCATGTGCATGTCTCAGCACCAGGTCCTCTACTGAGGTGTCATGGCTGTTAGCTCTGTATTTTTGTGGGAATCCTAACATTAGGAACAGTTGTAGCTTTGACTCTCTCACCTGCTGTTGAGAATCTTTTTCCCCTATCAGGTTCCTTTTCAATCCTCAATGTGAAGTCTGTTTGATTTATCGTTTTGTATCTTGTTTGGTCTTGTTTGGCAGTCCTATCTTGGAGGCCTGTTCTTTTCGGAAAAGGATACAGAGTGGAAGGAGTGGATCTGGGGAAGAAGGGAGGTATGCTGGACATGGGAGAAGTAGAGGGAGGGTAAACAGTGGTCAGAATATATTGTATGAGGGAAGAATCCTTTTCAATTAAAAAGCATTAATTAAATTTTCCTACCTAAAAAATGGGAAGAAGGGATGCAATCAAAGAGAAGTGAAATAGTGACGACTAGGCAAACACAATCATGACGTACAGTTATTGTTCTCTGTGCATAGAGAGAAAGCATCACTCAGGAGTTTAACAAGCTTATTCTTTAGTCCCATCTAGATCTGTGAAATCAGAAGTTTTGCTCTCACCAATGTGAAATATATATCATGCAGGTAAAAAAAATGGTAATTTTCTGCTGTTATGTGGAATTATAGGGGTCCCTGCTCACTTAATTCCAAAAGAGTACTCTTTGTTCTCTATAATAAAAACTAAAGTTTGGAGCTGGAGAGGTGGCCCAGCAGATAAGAACACTCTCTGTTCTTTCAGAGCTCCTGAGTTCAATTCCTAGCAACCACATGGTGGCTCACAACCATTTATACTGTGGTCTGTTGCACTCTTCTGGCATGCAGGCGCATGTGCAGACAGAACATTAATTAAATAAATAAAATCTTTAAAAAGAAGCAACCGAAAAGAATGTTTGAATAATACTCACAATAACAGAAATAAATGCATAATGTTATACACTATACATTAAATATATAATACATTAAGTATATACAAACTGATGTTTTAAAATGTTAAGTGTTTAGACATGTTTTTCCAATAAAAATAAAAGTATTACCATCTAAGACAGGTTAGCTGATCAGAACAAAACTAAGAAAAGTGTCACTTGTGTAAGACTATTACATTTTAAATCAAGTGTAATTTATTGTCATTATTTCAATTCAAACAAAACAAGTCAGTCTGTTTCTTAACTCATTTTCACTTTGTGTAGCATGACTCATTGGCATAAAGCTCTCAGACCATCAAAATAAACCAACTATCTGCATTTTTATACTATACTATAAAAGCACATTTGCTTTTTTTCCATAACAACTTTTGCTCTAAAATGTCTGATATTTGATTTTCCTTCTCCACATACCAACTAAAAAATGATATAAAAATTCTTTGAAAGTGATTGCTTCACCTAGGTTGTGTTGTTTCTGCCTTTCATTAGGTAGACAAGATAACTGAACGTCTCCTACCCAATGGACAAATAGAAATGCAGCAAGATTGAAATTAGAGAGAGAAAGAGAAGTTTGTTGATTTAACACTGTTTATGCTGTACTTATATCCTCTTTCATGACTAATACAGCACTGACTGTGAGAGTCTTTTAAAAGTGTGTAATCCTTTAACCATTGCTATTGTCTTCATTTATTTACCATACTGTCCTCCTGAGATACTCAGAGTGACCTCAACAAATGAAGAATTAGGTTATTTTGAAAGGTATGCCACCACGAACATAAATGCAATAAGCATGAGAATTCAGATACTTATTTAAAACCAATCTAAAGTACCTGAAAATTTACTGAGAAGACTGTTAGGATCCATAGCAATTCTGTCATTTTATGAGAGCTCTGTGCAATGTAGGCACACATAAACATGAAAACAATGAGAATGTGTAAAAACATGGTTTATTGTGTTGCTTTTGGTAATGAGGGTGTGTGGGTAGGGGTAATATCTGCAAAACCATCAGATTACATACATTAAATACTTGCAGTTTTACATTGACTCTAAAACTACTTGATGTTACCTAATTTTAGTTTGTATCCACAGGAAATCCCAAATTCTGCTATCAAGTGTTGATTTTGTATGCTAATACACGATCCCAAATCACATTCAAATTTATAGTTCAATTCTGGACCATGTATTATTTTCACTTTTTGTCTTCTCAAATTATACTTGATGAGATAGCTTTTCTGACTGTAACAATGTTTTTTCTGTCAGTAAACTCTATACTGGTCTTCTTTTTATAGATTGAAAATTATTTCATATCACTTTCAATTTTATGTACTAACTGTAGTTTGCTAAACAAATGATTATGTAGGATAATATCATTTACCCTTTTATACTAGAGTAAACGACACTAATGAAATGATCTATTTAAAAATACAAAGATGTTGGCTATTTTTCAACATGAATTCAACAGAATCTGAAGAAAATTTCTATGAATTTCTAAGAGGAAAGATGATTCCAAAGCTATATCCCATGAAAAATGATACAGAATTCCAAATAGGATTATGAAGTAAGAGTACACACATGGGCAGCTGTGACCTCAGAATGTATCTCAGAGCTACAACTACCAAAAATGTGTACAACAGTTTTGACAAAATTAGGAGATGAAGAGAAAAAGTGAAAACCATAAGCTTAAAAATATATTCCAATTTCCCTCAAAATTCCCAATGAAACTCTGCCAGGAAAAATGTGTACTTGACCAAGTTACCTTTGGTTATATATGTGTAGAAATTAAATAAACAGACTTCAAAACTCTTACAAAAGCAACTCAAACTGACCGCTAAAGTATATTTGTGACCCACCAGCTACTATAGATCGTTCTTCCAAAAGGAGAGAAAACATGCTCTATGCTCTGGAGCTCTCTGTTAAAAAAAAGTGATCCAAAAAGTGGGCTACGATTCTACAGCCCCTCATGCATTCTTGTGGTTTCAGACAAATCCAGCCCCAATGAAAGCCACACACAAACCGATGTGGTGAGTGTTTTCATGTTTGCTTACTCCCACATGGATTGTGCCACAAGATATGGAATCTGCATTACACACCTACCCAACACCATGCACACCTTAAAAACCTCTGCATTTCAGAAATTCACTTTGTGTCCTGAAATTGAATTTTCCTGAGTCACAACACTGTGGTTGAAAGTAGTGAAAAGATAAAAAGATTGCAAACAAATATTGCTGGAGGATGCACATAGCCCCTTCTCTACCAGCTTTAAAACTATTTATAAAATTGTCCACACAAACCTGAATGTGGAATGCAAGGTTCAGAACTTCTAGAGAGCAGACAATTAGTTTTCCAGTCTGTCTTCCCAGTACACACCAAAAGCAATGTATGTGTGTGCACACTGGACAGTGATATTTTAAGCATCATTTTAAACTGCCAGGGCTGCAGAGGAATTCTCCCAGATCCCCACCCAAGGCCCCCAAGAAATCCATACTCAAGGGAGAATCAGTGACAAAGGACCACTCCCCAAGTCACCACATAGATCAACAGAACTACAGTAGACTCACAGTCTCAGCATCACCATATCAGACTCAGAGAGCTTAGCAGACCTGTTCCTCCTGGTTTTTGGGACAGTGGCCCACAGACTCACCATTGCATGGTTTGTGGTTCCCCTCACAGTTCTCTTCAGCTGCATCAGAGAAGAATCCTGAAAAGAAAATATGAGCTACCTTCCAGTGGTGCTGCTGATTGGTAGGTCTGCCCAGAGTCCCTTGTTTCCTTCAGCCACCTGGCTGGGCTTCAGGACAGTAGCAGCTCCTCTACTGGGGAATCCAATCAAAAGGCTCAGACAGCTGAGGCCTTCCCAGTTGGGCCCTTCCACCTTAGGGTCAGACAGAGCCCTACTATAAGAAATCTGTATTTTAGTACAACATTCCAGTCTCCAAGACACAAGGAGACAGTTCCTCTTCCAAGACACAGGGTCCTTTGTGTGCACGTTCCAACACACAATCAATGTTCAGTGCAGCTATCCCTACCTCATAGCTGAGAAATCCCAAAGCCAAACAAGTCAAAGTCAAACAGTAACAACAATTAGAGCAAAAAGTGACCATGAATTTAAAAGTAAGGAGTGGTAAATGAGAAATGAATGAAAAAAAGAAAAAAGGTAAGGGCATGGATGATTCTAGGTATGTTACAGTAGAAAGTTTATTATACATAAAAGAGACAGAATAGCAAGAGGCAGGGATGTCTGGGAGAGTTCAGAGGGGACATGACTGCGAGCCTTACAAGGAAAGGGAGGGGAGGAGAGGGCAAAGCCAGACCAAGAGGCTAGGATATTAAATAATAGGTGAAAAAGACCAGGTAACCAAAATGGTTGGATTACATTAGTAAGACCATCCAGGGGAAGGGGAACTCAGACCCTAGGCTAGAAGGCTGAAATGCCAACCATTAACCTATGGCAGGTAGAAACAGAGTTATGCTGGGAGAACCAGCAACTGGGCCTGCTTTGAGTTGTTAAATAGGTATCTCAGCCATTTGTCCCAGCATTTGAGACTTAACAGTAAGGAAGAATGAGGAGGCTGAAATGATTTAATTATAATCTCAAAAACTGTTGTAAAAGTTGAAACAGGGTTCATGCTCCAATAGTTTTCTAGGACTAGACATGCCTAGCAGGGCACACCAAGTATGATTCACTCCTTTTATCTTGGGACGCACCATTATTGTTAGAGTAATAACATTCCTGTTAGGCTCGGCCACACCATTTTGTCCTGATCTTCTGTGTTTGTTGAATCAATGTAACTACAGAAGTTTGGTTTCTAGAAATAAGTTTAGTTCCTCTTCCAGAATCTTAATTGCCTTGGTATGTGAAATCCAAGTATTACTAGTTTGGACTTTTCCTAACCATCTAAAATTGAATAACTGACACTTCCTGTCCAAGCAGGAAAGCTCTCACCATCCTTCTTCTCCATCCCTTTTTGTGCTATGATGACACCAGCTTCATAGTTGGTCAGTGAACTCATTTCATACACAGGTCCCTCTTTATTTGTAATTGCCCACCCTATAAAAGCCAGGGATGTTTGAGGAACCTCATTCACTGGTCTCTTTTCCATTTCACTGACCAGGTTAAGGTCCAGCCTGAAATGAGTTGCAAGGCACTGGGCCACAGACGCAGGATTATGTGTTCAAAGTAACTCTTAACTACACAGCGTGAAGAAAGGATGCATTTTGGGAGACAGTGCTCTAAACAGAAACTAATGAGAAATTCCTTTTTAAATGGGAATGAAATTCTTTAAAAAAATCATTTAATATTATTTTTTGTGCAGTACTGTGAAGGTATCAGATCCCTTGGAATTAGCATTACATACAGTTGTGAGCTGCTATGTGGGTGCTGAGAATTGAATCTGGGTCCTTTAGAAAAAGAGACAGTGCTCTTAACCACTGAGACATGTCTCCCGTCCCAGGAATGAAATTCTTAATAACTGGGAAATGTTGGAAAAGAGAAACAAATAAGAGATTAGAGCAGTGATACATAAAGAAAATATAACTTAGTAAGTAATACCAACAATTGACTTCATTAGAAAGATAAATATAATTGAAAAATGCGTAAGTATACTGACTTTTAATAAAAGCAGGCCCTTTTCTGGTAGAGCTATTGGCATTAATTGGATACAGTTTGGACTTGATTCTACCTGCAGTGTTAGCTGCTGAGATTACTGCCACTAGCACTAGTCTCAAATTTCTGAGCAGACATAGCCCTGTCCAAGAAGACTGCACATAAATGCATAGGATAGACCTTACTTGGAAATTCAATATTCACTGGCTCCATTTAAGGTACCTAAATTGAACACCCACCAATCTGGTCTATATACATGCAAAAGTTAATATGTGCTAGAAATTGAAAAATCTCACTAACTCTGTGGGGATCATGTCCTTCTTCATAGGGTGACCCCTGCAGCTGACTGCCTTAAATTTTAGTCCTTGATCTAGCTATTGCCTATCCTGTTTCACCCAGCAATTGTACATAAAAAAATGTTCTTCCTGTTCTGAACAGAAGGCAGAAACCATGCTCCACATGGAAATCCTTTCACTGTAACTACAATGGACAGTATATCACTAATTCAAATTATAAAGTTCTTTTTTGGTACAGCCCTTTAACTAAAGAATTTAGAAAGTTTAATCAAGAGGAAATCAAGGTCATTGCCCTAGGAAGAAACAGACTGGGATGAAGGTGACCTCAGTCTGAATAGCTTGTCTTGGAAACATTTATCTACCAGGCTGAAGATGCAGCTGGTCTAGAATTAATATCCCCTCCCAAGGAGAAATCACTGCAAACACAATTAAAAGATTAAGACAGCATGCAATTAATGACAGCATACATTCAGCTCTGGCCAATGCTCAAAAGGAGCCAGCTGCGGACAAAATTTTGCATTACACATATCTTGTAACCTTTAAGTCACTTTTAGGTTCAGTCCCCAGGTTATGTTTTCAACAATTTAAATGGGGACTGGAGACTTGTAAGTCTAGCCACTTAGAAAGATTTACACAGCAAAAATATTGCCAGAAGTAGACTAGTGCCCTCAAACAGCAGGTCATTCTTCAGTGACAGGGTCCTGAAGTGAGTGTGCCAGAAGAGAAAAAGGCAACATTGGAAAAATTAAAAGCTGGGGTGGGGATGTCTTATACAAGCTATGTGTTAAGCTGAGTAAGCATTTTTATCCTTCAGTTCATTTATTTAATCACTTAACAGCCAGATGGAAAAATCCACCCTCCTTTCCTCCCTGTCTCATCCCCACACCCCACTCCTCCCTACCTCTATCCTCATAGGAGCAGATCTCCTTCCCCACTTAAGTACCAACATACCCTGATGCATCAAGTCTAAATGGAACCAATTTTACCCTTTCCCACTGAAGCTAGGCAAGGCAGTCCAGGTGGAAGAAAGTGATCCAAACCCAGGTACAGAGTCAGAAACAGCCAGGACTCCCATTGTTAGGAGAGCTACATGATGACCAAGATACACATCTGCTACATATGTGGAGGGGTTCTATGTCCAGCCCATGAATACTATTTAGTTGGTGGTTCAGCCTCTGAGAGGTCCATGGCCATGTTAGCTTCTCAAGAATAACATCTGGTATACTACTTTCAAGGGTTTTGTAGGAGACGATTAATATTTACTATTGGTTTATCTACCGGTAATGCTTGCAGTTAATCTTAAACAGCTGTATAACCAAATCACCACACAGAGACTTAGCTTTTAGTTAACCTAGAACACAATGCTGGGCAATATTTACTCCCTCCTAAACCTCCAAGCCCTCAGTTTCCTAATATTTAGATTTCCCACATTAAACTTGCTTTTTGTGAAATCTTAGGTCTGGTTCATGTTCCATGTCCTCCAAGATCTTTCCTCCAGCTCTGCTCTCCTCACTCTCCTCTCACCCCTTCTCCTCCCACTCATTCCTGCTTTCTGGCTCCTCCCCTCTTTCCTGTCCTCTGCCTCCTCCCTACTCAACACTGTGTCTAGTTGCTTTATATTGTCCTGTTTACACAAGAGTTGAGACAGGATGCCTAAAATGAGTATCACAATGCAATATCCGGATTGAAACCAGAGAGTTGGGGGTGGGGTGCAGAAGAAATCAGTATTTGAATGAACAAGGGTAAGGTGTATACATTAAAAAATATATCAACACAGGG
Source organism: Meriones unguiculatus (assembly GCF_030254825.1). Taxonomy (NCBI): domain Eukaryota; kingdom Metazoa; phylum Chordata; class Mammalia; order Rodentia; family Muridae; genus Meriones; species Meriones unguiculatus. Next base: position 79,823 of record NW_026843691.1, read on the forward strand.
GAAATGGAAGGAAATGGTTAACTTCTATAATGTCAGCAGAAAATATCATATATAGGAACAAACTCATGAGGAGTCTAATGAAACAAAGCTGCATTAAGAGGAACACAGGGTCTCTCAAGAACATTATTAACTAAGCCTACAGTGGCCTTGGAAGTGACAACCACAGCCCCAAGTGGTGGAAAGAGCTAGTATCTTATGATCTGAAGCAATGCCCCCCCCAAAGGCCTGGGTCTCAGACCATTACAGGCTCTCCCAAACATGTTCCTCGCTTTTGAGAAGGAACTCCATTTTATTCTAAATACATGGATAACTTAGTGAAAGCTCCCAAGGCCTAGGCCCCTGTCTGTTACTGGCTATGCCAAGAATGTTAATGGGTTTGAGAAAGAACTATGCCATTCCTCTTACATGAAGGCCTCATGGAATGCCTTCATTGATCATGTCAGCCATGAACACAAAGACATTTTTTGTTTGTTTGTTTGTTTGTTCTGTTGTTGTTTTCCTTTTCAAAGTGTTGTCAACCAGTATAGACTTGCCCCTGTAGAAAAAACTATTCTTTTCCCAAAAACAAATCTGGACCTTTAGGTAAATGAATTTTAATTCAGAACATGACTGTTCTAGCAAGAGATCAAATCCAAAGACTTTCTAGGTCTATACAGTCTGGTTGGAATACAAACACAACTTTAATCACAGGAGAGAGAGATAAGCTGATCCTTGTGGACTAGGCAAGCCAGGTATAGCGCAAGCTTCAGGAAAGAAAAGCTTAGGTCTGGGTGTGATGGTATAAACCTTTAATCCTAACCCTCAGGAAACTGAGGCATGCAGATGTTTGAGTTCTAGCCATTTCTGCTCAGGCTGTTCAGCTGAGTGAGTCAGTGAGTTGAGAGGCAATGCAGTCAAGTTGAGTTTGCAGAATTCAGAAAAAAAGTTTTACTGGGAGACTTTTACAGACACAAGTTGAAGAGAGAAACTAGGCACAGGTGAAGACAGACAGAGCCAGAGGATGAGAACCATCTAGAGGATTATAACATATTGCCAAAGTTAGTATGAGGTCAAACAGAGCAATTCAGTCAGAAACTAAGAGAAGCCAGACTGGAGGGGAGTCTGAGCCAGAACAGCTGAGTTGAACAGCCTAGCAAGAGTTCTAAAAGAAATAGAAAGGGTGAGTTTATTCAGCACCAAGTCTCAGAGGATGAAAACATTCTAAGCCTAGATTTGATTGTATGGAGGCTAGAAGCTTGCAGGACTAGGCCTAGGTTAGCAGATGAAGGCACTAAGTTCCTGGAGGAAAACTACATCAGGGGAATAAATGTTACTTTAACACCTTTATGTCACCACAGGCTATAATGTTGGTAGTGACCCTGAGACCGCCTTGAGCCACTCTGTAGAGGCCTGTTCTTTGATATGAGGATCGGCCCGGTAGCTGGTTGTAAATCACATTTATCTCTCTTTTTTGCTAGGGTTAGAGCCAAATTTCTGGACAAGCCCGGTCAGCATGTGTATGCTAGCATGCTAATCTCTAACAGGCCTGGTTAGCATACCTGTGGGGTGACTGAGAGGCAGTCCTCTCCCCTGGCTAAATTTTATTTAGTGTCGCCTATACTTCCCAATCCTTTACATCATCAATTCTACTCTTCCTCATCACAGCTTAATATTGGAGTGCTACCCAAAACACGAGATGCCATTTCCAACCCCCACAAAACTACCTCTGAATGGATCTCACACCCAAAGGTTAAATGCTAAGAGCAGAACTTGTAGAAGACACTACAGAAACTGGAACACTGAAGACAAACTCAAGTATTCCGAGTTTGGTGTCCAGCCACGAGGATGATTCTGCACAAGAACCCCTGCTGCAAACGCTCTGCGCGGATGCGATCCCCTCAGTGAAGTGACTCAAATGCCACCACTGGTTCCAGCGAGAGCTCAGGACCACAAGGTTCCTCCCCAGGGGCCGCCGCTGACTAGCCAGTCCTGGAAGAGACCCCGCACACCAGCTCCCGCCGCTCAGCCGCCTTCTTCTCCCTGCACTCACCATGTTGCAACTTCGTAGCTTGCCTCAGTTCCCTTACAGCACCCAAGCAGCGGCGGCAGCGATCAGAGCTCTTCACCTGGAACCCTGAGAACCTGCTCATATATTATATACTGTATAACATATATTTATATGTAATTGTATATATATTGTATATTTTTATATATTTATGGATTGTTCTTTTATATAAATATATTAATATAGTTATAGAGATATATTTTATATATATTATGTATACCATATATATTTATATATAATTATATATTATATATTTATTGATTGGTTTTTATATACATATATTTATATAGATATATTTTATATATTTATGGATTGTTTGTTCACACAGTACCCTAGTAGTGCAGGACACCAGACTTATGTTACTAAAAAACAAACCTTTAATCATCAGATGAGAGTGCATATAGAGTTGACACAGCCTTACACTCGTGTATGCACATCTTGAAAAGTTGGCAAAATCACAAGGCTCTGCTTTATACATTCCAAAGAACCACTGGATAATGTAATTCATGGTTATGGTTTCTTGTTGCTGGTGGGAAGACTACAGAGAGGAGTAGGTTGTTGGCACATGACCTCATTCTAGTGAGCTCATCATCGAAGGGCAGGGACATGATTCATTGGGGTGCGGGTGGCAGGGAGGGAAAACAAGGGAAGAGAAATAATGGAACCCTTTGATGCACATCAGATCAGAATTGAAACCCAAGCCAGGGATGAATCCAAGGCTGTTTGTCTCATGGCCGAATCTTTTCTCTTGCCTCTGATGCAACTGCTCTGTAGTGAATCCTATCTAAAAAGAGGTTCAGTTGCTGCCCTTTCCAGCCTGTCCTTATATGATTCAACTGTGAAATTGTTGCAGAAGAAATAGAAGAGAAATAGTACTCACTAGGACCTCAGCAGTTATTTTCCTCAGTAGGAGGCACTGGGGAACAGAGAGAAAAGTGAGTGTGGATGTGAAGGTTGAGTTAAGGCCATGACAAGATAGAAGCTGGGTTTATTTCCTAAATTTTATATAGTAAAATACATACAATTTCAACTTCCCATAGCAGCTGTTTGTGTTTCTCTGTTTTGATTTGTTTTGGATGGTTGGATTTTGTTTGTTTGCTTGTTTTTGTTTTTCTAGGCTGTCCAGGACTCTGTAGACCAGGCTGGCCTTGAACTCACAGGCCAGGCTTCAGTCAGATCTTACTGAAGAAAGGAAAAAGAGGCTCTATGTCAACAGTCTTTCACTACAGTGGCAGTTTCCTGAACTTGGCTTATGGGAAAGAAATATGATTTCCATTGTCATATTGTAATGTTCTCTGTGTTCCTTTGTGTCAGTCATTCTTCAAATACAAGAATAGGAAACTGAGGGACTTAAACAGAACTCGAGAAAGACCCATGAAGGAGCCACAGCATCTCAGCCCATGTGGAGGTCAGGCAGTGGCTTCAATTTTTTTCTCAAGAAATTAGCATAGTGAATTCAGGTGGCACTAACCGCTCTGGTGACTGCAGGGAATTCAAAACTCCTCCAGAACTCCTCTCGTCCAAGGGTTTGGATGAATTCCTCTGCAAAGGTTCCTATTTGTGTCTGAGCTTGGAGAGCATCCCTGAAGAGGAGGAGAGGGTCTTCCTCCCCTCACCCTTAAATGTCTCTCATCATCTACCTGTGCAGGCCTGACCCAGGTGCATTTACCATTTATAAAACCATGAGGGTGTGCATTTGCGGCCTGTGGTCTCCTTAAATGTCATAATCACTATGACACTATTCTATCCTATTCTATTCTGATTACTGTAATCCTAGAGAAACTTCTTTTTCTCAGGGGAACCGATCTGATCGTGAAATTGTTGTCATATGTAGCCAATATGGAGGAGGGGATGGGGTGGAGTGGGTAAGGTGTGTCTATGCAGGCTCAGAGTAAGATTTCTTTCCCTGATAAGAAACAGAGAATTCAGATAATCTCACAGATGGCTGGGGAAAGCAGTGGAAGTTGATTGCTCTGTTTTTAATGGCTGAGAATATTCTTTTGTGTAAATGTGCCACGGTTTCTTTATCCATTCTTCAGTTGTGGGACATTTAAGTGGTTTCCAGATTCTGACTATGACAAATAAAACTGCTATGAATGTAGTTGATTAGGTGTCCTTCTTATAGAGCTTCTTTGGGGGATATATCCATTAGTGGTATAGCTAGCTCTTTCCAAATTTCTGAGAAATCGCTAGATTGATTTCCAAAGTGCTTGTAAAAGTTTCCACTCACACCAGCAAGGAAGGCTTGTTCCCCTTTGTCCTCATCCTCACCAGGATCTGCTACAACTTGAGATTTTTGATCTTAGCCTTTCAGACTGGGTATGAGATAGAATCTCAGAGTAATTTTGATTTGCATTTCTCTGATGATGATGGAAGGTGAGCATTTCTTTAAGTGCTTCTAAGCCATTCAAGATTTCACTGTTGAAAATTCTTTGTTTAGTTCTGTAAAATTATTTAATTGGGTCAATTTTTATTGTAGTTTGATTTCTTGAGTCCATTGTATAGTTTCGATATTTGTTGAAAATAGGATTGATGTGTTCTTTTCCTAATGTGTAGATTGACATTTAGTTCCATTGATAGTGTTTACTCCTTATAGATCTGTTGGTGTTCTTTTCAGAAAGTTGTCTCCTGTGCCAATGAGTTCAAGACTCTTTCCAGGTTTCTCTTCTAACATATTTAGTATTTCTGCAGTTATATTGAGGTCTCTGATCCACTTGGATTTGAGATTTTTTTTCAGGGAGAAAAATATATATCTTTTTGCATTTTTCTACATGCAGAGATAGTTAGACCATCATGGTTTGTTGAAGAGGCTGTGTTTTTTCCATTGTACGGTTCTGGCTTCCTTGTCAAAAATCAATTGACCAAAGGTATGTGGGTTTATTTCTGCGTCTTTGATTCAATCCCATTGATCAACCAACCAGTCTATCTCTATGCCAGCACCATGCAGTATTATTACTATTGCTGTGTGTTGTAGCTTGAAGTCAGGGATGTAGATAACTCCAGAAGTTCTTTTGTTGTCTAGGACTGTTTAAGCTGTTCTGGGTTTTTTTTATTCTTCCATATAAAGTTTAGAATTGTTCTTTCAAGATCTGAAAAGAACTGCATTAGTATTTTGATGTGATTGCATTGAATCTGTAGATTGCCTTTGGTTAGATGGCCATTTTCACTATGTTAATCCTATGGATCCAGGAAATTGGGAGATCCTTCCATTTTCTGACATCTTCATTTTCTTTCTTCAGACCATTGAAGTTCTTTTCATGCAGGTCTTTCACTTATTTGGTTAGAGTCACACCAAGATACATTATAACATTTGTGGATATTATGAATGGTGAAGTTTTCTTAATTTCTTTCTCAACACATATGTCCCTTATGTACAGGAGGGCTATGGATTTTTTTAAAACATTAATCTTGTATCCAGCTACTTTGCTGAAGCTGTTTATCAGCTATAGGAGTTCTCTTGTGGAATGTTTGGGGTCGCTTACATACACTGACACCTGGTCCAAAAATAGCAATATTTTGACTTGTTCCTTGCTGATTTGTATGCCCTTGATCTCCCTTCATTGTCTTATTGCTCTAGCTAGAACTTAAAGTACTATATTGAAGAGGTACAGAAAGAGTGGACATTCTTCTTCTGTCCCTGATTTTAATGAAATTGCTTTGAATTTTTCCACATTTATTCTGATGCTTGCAATTAGCTTGCAGTATATAGTCTTTATTATGTTTAAATGTAGATATTGTATCCTTAATCTCTCTAAGACTTTCATCATGATGGGATGTTGGATTTTATCAAGCACATTTTCTCCATCTAATGAGATGACAGTGATTTTTTCTTTAAATTTTTTAATGTGGTGGATTACATTGAAGACATTTTGTATGTTGAACCATCCCTGCATCCCTGGGATAATGTATATGATGTGTCCTTGGATTCAGTTTGTATTTTATTGAGTTTTTTTACATGGAAGTTCATGCATGAAATTGGTCTGGAATTATCTTTCTTTGTTGGGTTTTTATGTAGTTTAGGTTTCAGCATGACTGTGGCCTCATAGAATGAATCTGGCAATGTTCCTTCTGTTTCTATTTTGTAGAACAATATTAAGAGTATCTGTATTAGTTCTTTTTTGAATGTCTGACAGAATTCTGCACTAAAACGATCTGGGTCTGGGCTTTTTTTTTTTTTTTTTTTTTGATGGGAGGTTTTTGATGATTCCTTCTATTTTCTTAGTGGTTATTGGACTGTTTAAACTTTTTCCTGATCTTGATTTATCTTCGGTAGGTGAAATCTATCCAGAAAAATCCTTTGTTTACTTTAGATTTTTTAATTTTGTAAAATACAGGCTTTTGAGTTAAGTCCTAATGATTTTTTTTATTTCCTCATTGTCTGTAGTTATGTTCCCCTTTTTGTTTCTGATGTTTACCTGGATACTCTCCCTCTGTCTTTTAGTTAGTTTGGCTAAGGGTTTGTTTATCTTGTTGATATTTTCAAAGAATCAGCTTTTGGTTTTATTGATTCTTTGTATCAGTCTCTTTACTTCCAATGTATTGATTCCAGCCTCAAGACTGAATATTTCCTGTCAACTGCTACATGTTGGTGTGTTTGCTTCCTTCTCTTAGAGAGCTTTCAAGTATGCTGCTAAATTACTAATTTGGGATCTCTCCAATTTCTTTATGAAGGCACTTCATTTATCAAAAGGCTGTGAGCTTTTCTCTTAGGACTACTTTCATTGTGTCTTATAAGCTTGGGTATGTTTTGCCTTCATTTTTATTGAAAACTAAAATGTCTTTTATTTCTTCCTTTGTTTCTTCCATGATCATGTGGTGTTTCTCTTGTTGAAGTCTAGCTTTAATCCATGGATGTCTAATAAGATTCATGGAGTTATTTCAATCTTCTTATATCTTCTGAGGCTTGCTTTGTGACTGATTTTATGGTCAAATTTGGAGGTTTCCTGAGCCACTGAGAAATGTTCTGTATATATCTGTTAGGCCCATTTGATTCAAGATGTCTGTAAGTTTATTTATTTCCCCACTTACTTTCTGTCTTGATCTGTCCTTTGGAGAAAGTCTGTGCTGAAATCTCTGACTATTAATGTGTGAGATCCAATGTGTGATTTAAGCTTTATTAATATTTCTTTTATGAACGACACTACCCTTACATTTGCATCATAGATGTTCATTATTGAATGGTTGTAGTGGTGGATTTTTCTTTTAGTGAGTATAAAGTGTTCTTCCCCATCTCTTTTGATTAATTTTGATTGAAAACTTATTTTGAGACATGAAAATGGCTACTTCATCTTGTGTTTTTTTGGGTCAATTTGCTTTCAAAACCTTTTCCAGCCCTATACTCTGAGGTAAGGGCTATCTTTATGCATCATTATTTTTTAGTGTAATCAACCACACCTCAGAACACTCTCTTGATAGTATCCCTAATGACCTATCTATCAAGGCACACACTCAGAAGAATTCTCTACAAGACAATAAACAGCCAACATCCTTTCCTAAGATCCAGAGAGAGAAACAGAAGTGAAGAAATTAAACATCATAAACCTAAAATAGACAAGTGAAGATAGCAACAACTAGAATCACAATTATCCCAAACCCAGATAACTAGACACCAGAGTGAAATCAAAATCATTAACACCCAAGACAGCAAATCACCACAACCCTACTAGAGGAGACCCTGAGGAATTCAATATAGCCACAGAACAAGACAATGATTTCAAAACAAAGATAAATCAAGGATATAGCACAGGATATATATAAAACCTCAATGATGTCTGTGAAAACAAAAAGTGAAATAAAACACTGAAGATAGTTGAAGACATTTTATTACAAAAGGAATCGATAAAATGAAAAACTGAGATATATCTAGAAATAAAAAATGGCTGAAGAAGTCTAACAAAAACTCAAGTGATAAGGCTCACCAACACAGTCCAAAACATGAAAAAGACATTCTCATGACTAGAGAAAAATACTATTCATTAATTTCTCATCCATCATATTCTCTGATTCTTGATTTTACTGAGCTCTTTAATCTATTTTGGTGAGTTTTGTTCAGAGTGATACATAAGGATCCTTTGAATTAATTTATGTGCACACTTCTAGTTTGACCACAACAATGTGATGAAGATGCTGTCTTTTTTTCCAGTGTTTATTTCAAGATTTCTTATTTTAAAAATATTAACTGTCCATAGGTATTTGGATTTCTGCATGGGTTTTTCATCTCATCATCAAGCAAAGTGTTTGTTACTCTGCCAGTACCATGCTGTTACTACTATAGTTTTTAGTTCAATTTAATCTTTGGATGGGTGATCACTCTTGCAGTCCTTATTTAGGATTGTTTTGGGTTTCATGGTTTGTTTGTGCTTCTATTTAAAGCTGAAAATTGTCCTTGCAACAATTGTCCTTTCAACAATTGACAACAGAATTGTCTGGAATTTTGATGAAGATTGCACTGAATGATTGCAATGAGGATTGCATTTTTTATGATGGAGAGATTTGCTGTATTAATCTTAGTTGTCAATGAGTAGGGGAGATCTTCCTAGCCCTTGCCCAGGCATAAAGATAAACCATCTTCAATATTACAGCAGATAACTGAAAATCTTCTTCATAACAAAGAACCGCCATCATTCTGAAAATGAAGAAGTGTACAAAAAGCTAAAATACGTTCACCAACTACACACCCAAATATATTCTAATATTCAAATGAATAAATAAGTCAAAAGAAAAATTAGATATCAAGAAAATATACAATACGAATAATACACAATATAATTCTAAATAAAAAATTCTTTATTACTATTATTAATTACAGTTTATTCACTTTGTATCCCAGGTGTAGCACCCTCCCCATCCCCTCCCAATCCCACCCTCCCTTTTCTTCTCCTATGCCCCTCCCCCAGTCCAATGATATCGTAGGACTTCATCCTCTTCCATCTGACACAAGTCTATCAAGGCTCATCAGGACTGGCTTCATTGTTTTCCTCTGTGGACTGGTAAGGCTGCTACCCCCTCACATGGAGGTGATCAAAGAGCCAGCCCATGAGTTCATGTCATGTCACAATTTGCAGATGATATATGGTAGTAGACCTGAGTGACCCCAAAAATTTTCCCAGGGAACACCTACAGCTGATAAATCTATTCAGCCAAGTGCCCGGATACAAAATCAACTCAAAAAAACTAGTAGCACTCCTGTATACAGAAGACAAAAGGGCTGAGAAAGAAATTGGGAAAACAACACTCTTCACAATAGCCACAAAGGACATAAAGTACCTTGATGTAACTCTAACCAAACAAGTGAAAGACTTGTATGAAAAAAAAAAACCTTCAGTCTCTGAAGAAAGAAATAGAAAAAGATATGAGAAGAGAATTCTTAAAGAAATAATTCAAATGGCTGAGAAACATTTAAAGATATGTGCAAGATCGATAGTCACCAGGGAAATGGAAACCAAAAGTAGTTTCAGGTATGGTCTAAAGAGAGTCACATTGGCTAAGAATATTCAGACATTGCTAGTAGGAGTACAAAAATGTATAGCCAGTAAGGACATATTTGTGGCTTTTCCTCAGCAATATGGAGAATGTTCTGCCTCAAGAACCAGCTATACCACTCTTGGGCATATATCCAAAGAATGTTTCATCTTTCCATGGAGACATTTATGCAAACATGTTTATGATTGCTTTAATCAACACTTCCAGAAATTGGATAAAACCCAGATGTCCATAACAGAAGAATAGATAAAGAAAATGTGGACATTTATACAACAAAACAGTACTCAGTCATTTTACAAAGTAAATCATGAAATTCGAAAGAATATGCATATCTGCAAGCAAACTAGAAAAAAATCATTCTGAGTATATAGTAACACAAGTTCAAAAATACAAATATGGCACGTATCTTCTCACATGTTAATATTACTTTTAAAGTGAATGATAAGCAATGTACAGCACATAAAACCATGTAGGATACACACAGAATAAGGGACTAGTGTTTGAGAACAAATAACTAGATCTCCCTAGGAGAGGTTAATAAAATAGTTATTGATAGATGGAAGATGGGCTCATAAAGAAGAATCGGTTGGAAGTGGGGAAAAGGACATTATGGAAAGTAATATGAATAGAGACAGTGAAGATGAAATGTCAATTGAATATTACTGTAGTAACCTAATACAGCAAAAGCTGCCTAAAATGTATACATATCTGAAGGTGATCCAAATGAAATAATACGAGAGAGTCCCAACAGCATGTCATTTGTCATCAAATGAAGTATGTGTTATATCTACTTGAGGTGGTGGACAAAAGAGTCTTATTAGAATGTCTAAACAATGCACACTTTTATCAAGATTATAATTTGCTCTCCATAAATTTACTACAAGTCTCTATCGCTGAATACAGCATTTACACAACTCACTGAATATAGAGAAATTAAGCTAGTGCCTACATAGAAATTTCACTATATAGGTACATTTATCTATATCTGAATTGATATATATATAGAGAGAGAGAGAGAAAGAGAGAGAGAGAGAAATAGATTTATGTGTGTAATCTGTATATGTATTTTTAAATTCCAATAACCAAATATTGCAAGTTTATACATAGGAGGCATCAATTAATTATTTTGTTTGTTTATATATAAGAGTTAACAGTACATCATTTTTTCACTTTCCTACATTCAAAGCCTCTTGCAGTTTTAGCTCTTGAAATTTCATGGCTGCGTTTTCATGAATGGAGTTTACATAAGTTAGATGTCAAATTTTGATTTGCATTATATTGTATATATCTCATTATAATAATGTATATAGTAAAAATACCATGAAATTATATCAGTAGTAATTATGATAAACAGTATTACAGTAAACTAGAAAAGTATAGAGATGAAGTACTTTTCGTTTTGGTTGTTGTTATGAGATAGTTGACTGAGCCCAGCCACATCAAGATTTCTGTTGCCAGGTTCAAAACTGAGTTCATAATCACAGGCTTCAAAACTTACTCCTATCCTGATTCTTAAAGTGATTAATGTTTGTCTTTTAATCAGGAAAGAATGTAAAGAGGAAAGTGGCTGATAATCTAAGCTAAGCATACAACTTATAAATTTGTTGTCTGTCTTGATTTAAATTGCTTATGAGCAGCTTGCCCCCTCTTTTGGTCCTGTATAATTCTGAATTTGGTGCCAGACTTCCAGGAGGAAATCTGAATACAAAAGCTGAGTTGAGAACCCTGAACCCAGGTGTCCTGCATAAGGCTGAGTCACTAGTATTTACTTTCTTGGTCAAAACCCCATGTCAAAATATGAATGAATTCTCTCCCTCTCCAGCCCCCACACCAATGTCCCTATTCTAGTCCACTGATAAGGGATGTCCTCCTCCTCTACTATCTTACTGTAGCCTATCAAGTCTCATCAAAATTGTCGGGATCTACTTTCCCTGTTGCTTAGTTTAGCCACTTTGACTGAAAGAAGTGATCAAAGAGGTAGCAAAGTGATCAAAGAGTGACTGCCCCTGCTCCCCTTACTAAAGGAAATCAAATGTTCAAAGTACCCTTCACAACAGCAATCCAAAACAAACAAGCTGTTTTTGTTTTTTTTTTTTTTTATGACCTACAATTTTGTCTCAGACCCTGCTGTTCTCCAAATTCACTGTGGACCATAATGAAATCATACAGGTTGTAGAAGAAAGAAAGAACCAAACATGTTTTTCACCTGGAGGAACCAGATGTAGAGCCCCAGGGCTATGGGATTCCAAGAGTACATGGATGACAGGGAAATAGAACAACAAAAAGACAGCAAATTCAGAGCAAGTCTGGCTACAGTGACAGAAATTTCTCAGTACTATGACCCTCAGTTGTCTGGACTTTGCTACAGTGTTTGTACTGACCTGTCATGTAAAACTTTGGGTATGCACAGACTAAGAGCCTGAAGCAACAGTAGGAAGCAGCTGTAGCATACAAAGTCTTCTCTAACACTGCTGAGGTCTGAGCCTGTTACAGGACCTAAGCCAAGAATCTCCTTGGATCAGCCTCAATGCAGGGGACTGTCTCTGCATAGTGAAGAGTCTGACATGTCCCTTCCTTTGCTTTGTCTCAGCCTCCTCCTGAAACCTTTGTTTACATCAATGAGGATGCCTCTGCTCAGTTGTGGTTATTACTGGGGGCCCAACAACTACATGGAGGCAGACGTTAACCTTGCTACATTTATTCCCATTTCCATCCCACTTGACCTACATTATAATGTCCGGAATGTTTTTGACAGAGAACCAAGTCAACTATGGAATGCCGATCTGTGAGTACTTGCTTGAATGTGCTATGGTTGTTCTGGTTAAAAGTCAGTACATGACCTGCTAAACACATGTAATTCCATTGAGAATAATGAACTAGATAGAGGACAATGTGAAAAACAGTTTCACATTTTTTTTTTCAATGCAGTTTATTCAGGAACATTGAACAATCCTCGGACCCTGGGGAAAGCCAGCCCACAGCTTAAATAGCCTCTGGGTAGCCAACCCAGGCGTGCCACGGGGGCAATGCAGATAGGTCCACATACATGGAAGCAAGCCAGATCCTCGGCCTTAGCCAAATGTGGAGTTGTTCGTGACAGAGAGCACTCACCATCGGGAAGGTGGAAGGCGGAAACCAGCTCCATCTTTAAGGCATAGCATTCCGCAGCTCTCTACAGTTCCCCCTTTTTGTTTTAGACGCATGGAAGCAAGCCAGATCCTCGGCCTTAGCCGAATGTGGAGTTGTTCGTGACAGAGAGCACTCACCATCGGGAAGGTGGAAGGCGGAAACCAGCTCCATCTTTAAGGCATAGCATTCCGCAGCTCTCTACAGTTCCCCCTTTTTGTTTTAGACGCATCAGGCAAGAGTACAGGTCTGATCTCTGATATTAGAAATAAATTGGGACTTTGTACTGATGTTCATTTAGGTGTCATCCACCCAAAGAGCATCAGACCCGTCCGATACATTTTTCTCAGAGGCAGGACCTGGGGCATCAACCCGCATGCAATCAGACATGCTCTTCTCTGGGTCCAAAGCGGCTGACCTTGAGTGCAGTGCTTAGCCTCGCATCCTGAGCGTATCATTTTAGCTTTTTATGGTATCCAACCATGCTTGGGGAGAATGTCCTGCTTCAATGGCTGTAAAGGCCTGAATGATCATGGCTGCATCACACTGTTGTGAGACTCTAATCTTGCATATATACCACAGGCAAACCAAGGAGACCAACACCAGAAGGCCTGCTAACACTGCCATGCCCGCCCATTCCTTCAGATGATTCATGGCTGTAGCAATCCATGTTGATAATCCTGTGGCTAATCCTGCGTCCACTCTGGTAGAATTTACTGTGACAATGGCCACTCTCAGCTGCTCCATCGTAGTATCGAATTCTCCAGTCCAATTACCTAAAATATAGCTCGACAATTGTTTAGACAGATTTGCAGCACAGGAAAAAATTCACATTTTTTTTTTCTGCTTCATTGTGCATTGCAAACATTTACACTTCTCTGTGTTATGTTTCCAGCCAGAAATAAATCAGGGATAGGAAAAACCTAACTTTTGTGTCTGATCCATGGTGTGATTCCATGGTCAGGCTTATATATTAATAACACACTGACTCTAATATGTCCTGATAAGTTTCCATTCTTCTCAGGTCTATTTAGCCATCTAAAGATCTTATGTTTGAATATCTGTTTCTTTCCAGAGACTTGAAGAGTTCTGCTAAATTGAACTTGAATATCCCTATGTCTTCAGTACAACTCTTAGGATCTCATGTTTCTCATATTCTGGCTTTAGTATCTTTAAAGTATCTCAGAGTTTAGACGCTGTGGTCATAATCATTACTTATTTATTTATCATTGACATTGTAATATAGTGTTCTGAAATTCGTGTGTTTCATGCCCATATTCTGTCTTCTACTTAGATCTGCTGGAAACCCAGTGTTCTGTGATTTGATTGGAAGCTCTATGATTTTCATTTCCAACCTTTCTGTCTTTCTCCTCCTTCAGAATATCAGTTTTATCTTAGGATTTATTTTACATGGTACTGAGCATTGTCTGTGTATTGCTGTTTATTCTATCCCTCATCGAAGTTCTCCTGGAAACTGTTGATTCTTGTCTCAATGCCCAGTTGAATTCATTGCTTGATTCTGTCTTCTTTTCTGTTGTTCATCTCTTTACTTTCTGAAGTATTCATCTGCCACTTTATCCCTCTGATAAACTGTGAGTTAGGTTGTTGGTTATTTATGATACTGTAGAGGAGTCATTAGGCTTTTTCATATTTCTATTGTTTAGTTGATACTATAAATGGTACACATGTTCATCTGAACATCAATTTTGGGATTAGTGTGGTCCTTTGATGAAAAGTACCTTATTGAAACCTCAATACATATTTCCTCTCTGAGCAGGAAACAAACATACAAGCCTGTGGTCCTGGTACTTGTATTGTTATGGAGTACTTAAATAGAAAAACAGACACACTAGAATTCCTAATTCATTTTGGAAGTAAGGGACTCTTAGGAATGCTTTCACAAGATGGAGAAACCATAGTTCAGTAGCTCACTGCCACTGGAGAGAGAAGGAATTCCAACACAGGAGGAAGGAAAGAGCCAATCCTCAGAGATAGACAAGAGACAGAAAAGACTGAATTGTTAATTGACAGAAGTCTTAATCTAGATTCTGTTTGTCCTGTGATAGGTGGATCTAGTCTTAATTCCTTGAAGTAGTTTACACAAAGAAATAAAATTTTAAATATATTAACATGTCCACAATCTGTAATCTATTCTGAAATCCTCACTTTAGGAAAAGCAAGTGTATGTAAACAGCTGGGTTAGACTCATGCTTTAGAGCTAAAGCTGGGGTACCAAAAAGGATGGTTCTGGGCTACAAAATGAACAGCCTTTCCTCTCTCTGAATGTGTAATGGCAGATAAGATTTCAGCACAATGAGAAGCATTGAGGTATATCTTCAGCAGGAATGAAAGGACATTAAAAAGTTTGATTTTGTAACTATGACAAGACTAGCCATACTGTCAACATGTCAAGAGATCTGAGAGAAATTTGAGCAGGCAGTATAATCCAAATTTCTTTTATATCTGTCAAAATGACAGAGACTTAACAGATCCCTGGCACCCAGTCGGAGATCCTCCATGGCAATCTCAAAGACTTCATAGCCATCAGAGTTTGGCAGTCTTTTGATGCCACACCAAACAACATTAAGGCTTCAACTGCCACACAGGGCATCATCGGCCTCCAAACACCAGACTCATGAGGCCTGAAAGATTTTTTTATGAAGGAGGCACTTGGGAAAATTCACCTACCCTAGCCAGGCAGAGTATGGCATTTAAATCTACAATTTCCATAGGTTGGGCAGGGACAAACTGGTGGGAGAAACATGTGGCAATTCATTGTTCAGTTTTCAGCATTACCGCAGTTAAAATATGATCAAAGAAAAGGCCATTTCTGTCCATTTTATTTGTGGATAGGCATAGCTAATGACTCCAGATGTCTGTCAGAGAAAGCCTTTTTCATTAAATTAATTCCATATTTGACAGAGCTCTCTGGGATTTGAGGAGGAGCATCTCATTTATTACCATACCTTTTCACTTGAATATTTTTACTAATTAAATCAATTCACATCTTAGTAATATGTTGCACCCTTCTTTACTCCCAATTCCACCCTCTCTCCCACATCCCCCTCCCCTATCTTTTCCCATAAATACACACTGCAGCTCCTGTAGTCTTAGGATAAGGGAGTTGTCTCCATCCCCTGTGGTCTGTTAGGGTAGCACAATCAGGGGAAAGTGATCAACAATCAGAAAACATATTGCATGTCAGAGTTATCTTCCTCTTCCCTAACTACTGGACCCACATGAAGCCTAATCATCCCTTCAACTACTTATATGTAGAGGACCTAAGTTCAAACCATGCATTGTCCTTGGTGGTGCTTCAGACACTGTAGAACCCTCTGGGCCCTGTTGCATTGGCCCTGATAATCTTCATGTGGAGTTCCTGTCACACATATATACATGAGTGAGTATATGGATATAACCAACTGAATCAATTGTTTACTCTTTAGAATTACTTTTATGTGATTGGAAAAACATCAGCACTCAGCTCAAATGGAAAAAATGGAGAACGAATTTATTGTTGAATAAATTTGAGAGTCTGGGAACACAATTAAAGTCATCCCAAATCCCATGTTTCAATATGGAAGTAGATTCATGCATTTTTCATAGTAAGTGAATAAAGACAGCTATAAGTCCAATATATCACTGGAAACATCAGAGAGGAGGTAGACAGCAAGATGGAGAAATTTATCATACAGGCCTAAGATGCTGTATGATGTAATTCTTGTCTTTTAGAGAGGCAGAAGCCAGTGGTGTTCTGGGTTACTGAATTCCAAAATGATTTTGTTCACTGTCTGTAAGAGATCATCTCAACATTAGAGGTGTCCAAGAAATGGCGACTCAGGATGTGTCAGGTAGTCTGGACTATGGTAATGAGGCGCCAGAGCTACTACGTTCCAATCTCTCCATATCATTAAAGTTTTTATAGCCAGTCTTTGCAGACACAGCTATTTCCAGGAGTTCTCATTGATACATGTATACAATCATACAGTTCAATATTACTTTGGGATAATCCCTGGGAAAGACTAATTTTCTTTCTCTCAGTTGTTTCTCATTGCCTGATGTTGACCAATAGAGTCTCTCTTAACATAGCATCTGGCCATATATCTCAGATTAATGCAGTACAACCAAATGGTGTTTCTTCCCAGTGATGGTAGGGCTGAAAGCAGAATCGTTCCTTCAGTAGAACCTAGTGGCCTATAGACTCATGATTTCTGTTAAGCTCCCTCTGTAAGGGTTACCCAGACTCTTATCTACCACAGGTTTTGAAAGAAGCTTCTGAAGTCCCTTCCCTAAACACTGAAGGCCATGAGTGAGAAAGTTCAGCCCACCTATGTGCAACAAAGTTACACCTCCTCCCAAGGATGTTCAGCCAACCACCTGCAACAAAGTTACACCACCTCCCCTTGAGAGCACTTTTGTACTGTCTTAAAATGCTTGGGGTTTTCCTCTCTTTTATATGCTAGTATAACTTACTTTTTTCTTTCACTGCCTTACCTAGGAAACTCTAATTCTTTATTTAATTTGCAAGCTTCATGAAATACCTTTTCTTTAGTTATTACTATTTACATTTTGTAAAGAAAATTAATTTTTACATTAGATTTACATGTGTTTTGCCTACATGTCTGTGTGTGCATGGTTACTTCAAAGGCCAGTGAAGGATGTGGATACCCTAGAAGTGGTGGTACATATTTTTGGAACCTAAAACTGGCTACTGGGACTTGAATCAGGGTCCACCACAAGAGCAGCAAGTAGTCATAACATATCAGTCATTTCTCAGGGCCCTAGAACACTATTTTACACAGGTTTATTTATTTTTATTTTATGTCTTGAGTGCTTACCTTCTTGTATATGTGTGAATGCCTAGGTATGCTGGTGCCCAAAGATGCCAGAAAGGATCTTATGACCTATAGCTACACATGGATACAAGGCTTCCCAGTGGGCACTGAGAACTGATACTAGCTTTTACTCAAAGGGGTCTGTGTGCTTAAATGCCTGGGCATCTGCCTATCCACCAAAGAGATACTTTAACAGTAAGAGTGCATACAAACTTGTTAAAATTTTTAAGGGAGTATAAAATTAAATCATTTCAAAATAAAAGGACATGAAGTGGTTAATCATATTCCTAGTGAACACCTTAGTAACTCTTCCATACCCCAATGCCTCCACAAACAGAAAGATCATCAGCACCTATATATTCAGCAGTCATAAGACATAGACAATTGACAATGCACAGAAAAAAAAAACTATTACTAGATGCAGTTTAATTTCTTAGGTTTTAGGAGCCATTCTATGATGTTCCTAAGTTGTCTGGGCTCATTCACAAAAGCTTCAAATGTCACAGGAAAAGTCATGGCCTAAGACCTCTAAGTTTCTGAATTTGATAAAGAATTTCTGAAAAAAAAAATGACTGACTATACTCATCGCTCTATCCCTATGTGTTTAGAATGAAATGGAAAAACTATCAAATTTTGCTGACTGTATACTTTGCCATGGAGGAGATCAATAAGGACAAACAATTGCTTCCTAATATAACCATGGGTTTCCATGTCTACAATTCCTTTAATTCTAACAAAAGAACCCTGGAGGGCCCTCTGATGTTCTTGTCTGGGAGGAGTGATCATATCCCTAATTACAAATGCAAAACAAAACACAAAGCTCTAGGAATCATTTAAGGAACATGGCCAGAATTTTCTGTTGCTATTGGAACACTTTTGGAGCTCTACAAAGTCCCACAAGTAAGTTAGGAAAGTATTTTTGTTCACAGTCACTTAGGAAACCTGACCAAAAGAAAACAAACAATTGTTTACTTTAGACAGATTTCAAAATCATTGAATGAATTACCTTAGTATGGCAATGATTAGTAGGGGAAAGAGTGTGGTGAAAAGCATGAGCAGGACATGAGCAGTATATTCTGATAATTTCAAAGCAGATAACTTAATAATACTCGTGATTCTATCTCTAAATGCTGGCAAGATGTTCTGTGAATACTGAGGCTGTATTTGCTCACAAGTCAAATTTTACAACACCTAAGTGCCAAATCTTGCATATGAATATCTCATAATACATAGAATGGTCAATATCTGACATAAGAAAATAAAAAGTACAGGACATGTTACTAAATTTGCAACAATCCTCAAATGAAAAATTTTCAAGGAATTTTTATGATATCATTCAGGATAATACACCTCAGAGAGCAAAGAATATCTACATAGGTATATTCCAAATACTGACTATTGCCAGCCTATACTGAAGCAAAGCATCCATCAAAAGGCATTAGTATAAACAAAGAAAACATTGGGTGAGTGTAAGGGTAGGGAATAATCAAGATCACAAAACCCACAGTGTGGCTCTGATTGTTATCACTCAGTTAAACAATTCATATGTGAAGAATGAACCTATTTCCTCTCTTAAGGTGATGGTCCCAAATACATAGAACATCAGAATCACTTTTGTTCCTGTGTTTCTTCAGGTCACATATGGACCTTTTAATTCCAAGCTAAGTGACAAAGTTACATTCCCATTCCTTTATCAGATGTCTCCTAAAGACAGAGGCCTAATCCATGGTGTGATCTCTTTATTGCTGTGCTTTGGCTGGAATTGGGTGGGGCTTTTTGTGATTGATGATCTGAATGGAAAAGAGTTACTCTCTCACCTGAAAGCAGAAATGGCAACAGAAGATATCTGTGTGGCTTTTACACAAAAAATCCCTGCTTATTGGAAGCTAGGGTTAAAAAATATTGCTGGTTTTGTGGACCTGAACCAACATACACAAGTGAATGTACAGGTATTCTATGGTGATATAGATGACTTGTTGATATTCTGCCTTGATAACAGAATATTTTTAGCCAGAGGGAAGGTGTGGATCATGGCAAAGCAACACTTAATACATTTAGATTCTGCAGCAGATGAGTATTATTTGATATACTTTTTCAGAGGAAGTGTATCATTTTCAAAGAAGAGAACTATCCCTGGTTTCAAGAACTTTCTTGAGGATCTTACACCCTCCAGATACCGAGGAGATTTTTATTTCTCTAAATTCTGGATTGACAATTTTCTTTGTTCACTTCCTTCTTTGCCATGTAAATCTCTTAATCCCTGCCCAGCGAATATTTCCCTAAAGATTAATCACAAAAAAATTGATCTGATGATCATTTCTGAGTCCAGCTATTCCATATGGAATGCAATGTATTCCATGGCCCATGCACTCCATAAATTGCTATTGAACAAAACTGAAATGGGATCTACCGAAGACAGAAACACAGACTGGCTTCTACCATTGCAGGTAAGTCTCACTCATATGCAAGGGAAGCTCAGGATCTAACATTATTACTAAGTAATTACTGTGGTCAAGCCATTAAAATGTTTTTCTCATTTTATAATTAAAAGTATAAGTTAAAATGGAAAAGCTTCTGTCACAGTGTATGTGTATACATCTGTAATTATCTTATATGATTTTGGGACTGAAAGCACTGACTTGAAGACAGTAAGTTTGAATGTCTTTTAACAAATACTTTCATAGTTTGAGATGAAAATCTGTAACATATAAATGTAATCCATGTAAAGATAAAGTAAGTTTAATATTAAAATTTATGTGCTTTCATGGAGTATGCCAAGTTCCATGAGGTATAGACATAGTGACCATATCCAAAGCTGCTTTTTCACATAAAATGAAATTTAGGTTAATAATACAAGACTATAAGAAGAACCTTCGTGGAAAATAAATTCCCTGTTCTAGAGTCATGAGTAACTGAAAAGTAATTGCTTGTACAAGTTCTTTATTCTTAATTGCATAAAATGAAGTTAAAACCAAACAGTGCTTCCATCTTAAAGGTTAGAGCATAAACCTGTTAATAAGCTGAGACTATATCTCCATGCATTAGAGATAAATGGATGTGTTTAGGTTTTAAACAAAAAAGATATAAACAGGAATCATCCACACACATACGAGCCTTGATGATCACCTTCAAATAGGGTATCATTAAGAAGACTGTTGAACAAGTAAATTTAACTTTAAATTCTATCAAAGACAGATGAACAAAAAATAAATTCTGAATGTATAGTGTACGATGTAATCTTGAGTATTATGGAAAACAATAATATTTAACATAGACATTGTCACTGTTTCTGAACAAGATCTACCAGAGATGTGATATTAGGTAAGTTTGTATAAGCCTTCTCTAGATAACAGAGTACCTAAGCAACAGTTCTATAATATAAGTAGGAATTAGATAACAAAATATTGAACATCATAATTTGAAACATTAACCTGTTTAATTTGTTAAATATGCAATTAAATCACGCTAGGGGCATGATTCAGCAAGTATAAGCATGTGCTTCTCATACAGGGTCCCTGAGTTTGGTTGTCAGCACACATATGGTGGCTCACAACTGTCTTAATTTCAGCTCCATGGAATCTGACACACTCTTCTGCTTTCTGCAGGAGTCAGATATGTACTTTGTGTACATGTATACATACTTGTAGGCAATAAACAAAAACAAAAATAACACATATGTAGGGGGCCTGAAGTGGCTCAGTGTTTAGAAGTACTTTGTGCTATTTAAAGACCCACAATTCCTGTTATCTATATAAAAGCTTACAACTATCTGTAACTCTACTCTGGGCAGTGCCGTCTTCTGGCCTCCAGAGGCACCAGACACATTTGTAGTGAACATTGTACCAGATAGTGTTCATATCAAAGCTGAAAGTCAAATGTTGTGACAGAAAACAAACCAACGAGAAATGAAGGCAGGTAGTGGGTCTCTTTTCAGTTTCCTGAATTATAACTGACATAAAGTTTGCACATATTTATTGTACATTTTTAAATGAATCTGGAGTTTTGCATGAACTCCTAATAATATTATCTCATTGTAATCTCATATACATGTATACCAATTTACCAAATTGAAATACACTCATATTCATTGTGTGGCATCAGAAAAGATATATCTTAAGACATATGAATCCACTGATTTTCTCTAAAAAAATTATATTTTCTAATTAGAAATATTTTGCTGGTGCTGGGGAAAGTTACAGGGCCTTGTTTACTCTAAGAACATGCTCCACATGTTCCATACCTTAGATATTTCTCTTTGTGTTCAGTAGCTCTTGTATTACTTTCATGGGGAGAACTTTTCATCTCACTAAAACAAGTGTGGGGGGACACCTAAACAAACTAAGCCTCTTCAAAAACAAAGCTATGTTAGAGAGAGAAAGAGAGGAGAGAGAGAGAGAGAGAGAGAGAGAGAGAGAGAGAGAGAGAGAGAGAGAGAGAATGGATTTCTCTTAAAGGTCATCAAACAGTAATTTGTATGGGCCACTCATATCAAATGATGTCTCTCTTCAGCTGCATCCATTTCTGAGTAAAATTAAAGTGACAAATGCTGCTGGAGATGAAATAAGCTTTGATGAGAACAAGAAAATTATGGAAACGTATGATATACAAAATTTTGTGGAACATACTCAGCACATTTCATTACTAGTTAAAGTGGGAGAGTTTGTCTTCAAGAGTCCACAAGATCAAGGCTTTTTCATCAATGAAGTTCTGATTAAATGGCCAAGCAACTTCAATCAGGTCTGGAAGTTTTCAATATTTAATTTGTAGAGAATATTTGTAAAGGATTACTAAAATTAATTGAGTGATGTCTTTTAGATATTTTTAAATAAATGTTTTTAAATTTCAGTTCACTTTCTTTACATCCCCCAAAATGGTTCCTCTTGCCTCACCTCTCAGCTTCCCCTCTCCTCCTTTTCCTCTCTCCTACTCTCTTTCCCCCAGAAAAAAAAAATGATCTCCCCTCCCACCATATCAACCCTCTCCAACACATCAAGTCACATCATAACTGACCATATCTCATCCACTGAGGCCAGTTCAAGCCAGCCTGCCAGGGGAAAGTGCTCCAAAATGAGGCAATAGAGTTCATGTTTGAAACAGCCTCCGCCCCTCCAACTACATTTGCCAGGCTACAAATATGAAGAACAAACTACTCATTGGCCAACTATGTGCAGAGGGCCAATGCCCAGACCATACATGCTCCTTAGTTGATGTATCAGTCTCTGTAAACCCCCATGATTCTTAGTTAGTTGTCTCTGTTAGTCTTATTTTGGAGTTCCTGTCCCTTCCAGGGCCTTCCAACACTTCCACAAAATGGATAGAACTCCACCCCATGCTTGTCCCAGTATCATCAACCAACTACAGGGTGGAGCCTCCCAGAAACCTGTTCTGTAAGACTCTCTACTGTTGTGGTGTGTCTCAGGTTGGGTCAATTATTATTTGGAGTTTTCCCTCAGTCTTTATTCCTGCACTTCCTGTAGGCAGGGTAAGTTTTGGATCAAAGGTTTTGTTAATGGGTTGATTTCCCCTCACTCCACTAGTCCTGCCTGGCCAAGAGGTGGTCACTTCAGGCTTCACGTCTCTCCCTGTTAGGGGTCTCAGTTATAGGAACACCCACATCCTCCCACCGACCTCCATCTTGACAAATATATTACCTTAGTTTCCCTTCTTGTTCCCAGCCCTAGAACCTCCCACTAACATTGTCCCTACATCTGATCCCAACTCTTGTTTCTCTCCCAATTACATCTCTTATCCAGTCCCTCCTCTTTATCCACTTCTGCTGTCTAATCTATGTCCCTTTCTGAGTGACATTCCAGCACTCTCCCTTAGACCTTCCTTCTTACTTATCTTCTTTGTGTCTGTGGATTGTTGCCGGAGCCCGCCAGCAGAGTTGAACGGTTCTTGAGTTGGGAGTGAGGATTAAAATTAAAAAACTAACACACAACACACATGGGCCTTTTCCAAGAGGCTCCAGTGGAGATATTAGACTCGACCAGCCAGCAGCCTGACTTTATTGCAGAGAGCTTTTAAGCCAGAGTAAAAACAGCTCAGAAAAATGGGTTAAATTTATGAGGAGGTGAAACAATAGGTGTGATTTTGAAAAGCTCTCCCACCTGCTGTCACAAACAAAGGGAGATGGACTTGCAAATTCTTCCCTGGCTTCAGTGAAGGCCTGGTAAAAGCAGTCTTCCTGTTGAGATTTAAATATCAAAGCAGCTACCAGAGCAATGGCTTCCAACATATCGTGGTAGGTTTATCCTGTACTATAGGTCTAATATCCTCTTGTAAGTGAATATATATCACATGTGTCTTTCTGCTTCTGGATTACCTCACTCAGGATGATCTTTTCTAGTTCCCACCATTTGCCTGCAAATTTCATGATTTCCTTGTTTTTAACAGCTGTGTACAGTTCCATCGTGTAAATGTAGCACAATCTCTTTACCCACTCTTTGGCTGAGGGACATCTAAATTTTTTCCAGTTTCTGGTTATTAAAAATATACCCTGTATAAACATAGCTGAGCAAATGTCCTTGTTGTATGGTAGAGCATATTTTGGGTAAATGCCCAGGAGTGGTATATCAGGGTCTTGAGGTAGAACTATTCCCAGTTTTCTGAGAAATTGCCCGCTTGATTTCCAGAGAGGTGTGTAAATTTTCACACCCATCAGCAACGCAGGAGTGTTCCCCTTTCTCCACATCCTTGCCAGCATGTGTTATCACATGAGTTTTTGATCTTAGCCATTCTGACAGGAGTAAAATTGAATCTTAAAGTCATTTTGATTTGCAATTCTCTGATGGGTAAAGACATTGAGAATTTAAGTGCTCCTCAGCCATTTGTGATTCCTGCTGTGAATTCTCAGTTTACCTTTGTACCTCATGTTTTAATTGGATTATTTGATATGCTGATGTTTGATTTCTTAAGTTCTTTGTGTATTTTGGATATCAGCCCTCTCTGTGATGTAGGGTTGGTAAAGATCTTTTCCCAATCTGTAAGCTGCTGTTTTGTTCTTTGATTTCTTTGGTTTACAGAAGCTTTATAGTTTCATGAGATCCCACTTATTAATTGTTGATCTCAGAGCTTGTTCTATTGTCATTCTATTGTCTGCTATGCTAATGAGTTCCAGGCTTTTCCTCCATTTTATCTTCTAATAGATTTAGAGTCTCTGGTTTTACTTCAATGTCTTTGATCCACTTGGACTTGAGTATGTGCAGGATGATACATACAGGTCTATTTGCATTTTCTACATGCAGACATCTAGTTAGACCTTCAATTTGGTTCGGCTGATCAACCTGTCTGTTTCTGTGCCAATACCATGCAGGTTTTATTTCTATTACTATGTAGTATAGCTTGAATCAGGAATGTTGATACTGCCAGAAGTTTTTATTATACAGAATGTTTTTGGCTATCCTGGGTCTTTTATTTTTCCATATGAAGTTAATGGTTGAACTTTCCAGGTCTGTAAAGAACTGTGTTGGAATTTAATGGGAATTGCATTTAATCTGAGGATGGCTTTTGGCAGGATGACCATTTTTAGTATGTTAATCCTAACAATCTATGATCATGGGAGTTCTTTCCATCTTCCAAAATCTTCAGTTTATTATTTCAAAGACTTGAAGTTCTTGTCATACAGGTCTTTCATTTGCTTGGTTGGTGTTACCCCAAGATATTTTATAGTATTTGTGGCTCTTTGTGAAGTGTGTGTGTGTGTTCACCTACTTTCTTTCTCAGCCTTATTGTTGCTTGTGTATAGAAAGTCTATTGAATTTTTTTGAAATAATTTTATATCCAGACACTTCACTGAAATTGTTTAGTAGCAGTAGGAGTTCACTGGTAGAATCTTGGGGGTCACTTATCATCTTCAAAGAATGATACTTTCAGTTCTTCTCTTCTTGTTTTATATCCCTTTGATCTCTTGTTTTATCACTCTAGGTAGAAATTGAAGCACTGTATTGAAGAGATATGGTGCAATTGGCAGCCTGGTCTTGTCCCTAATTTTAGCAGGAATGCTTGAAGTTTTTGTGCATTTAACTTGATGTTGGTTATTGGCTTGCTGTATATTGCCTTTATTGTGTTTAGGTATGTGTCTTGCCTCCCTGATTGTATGATGTCTCTTTGAAAATTTAAAATTATTATTATATTCTATATTCTTAGCTCTATTGTGATTGTGAGCTTGTGTGTGACTGAGCACATGTACTTGTTAGGGCCACACTCAACACTGGTTATCTTCCTCTGTTGCTCTCCCTTTTATTTTTAAACCGGTTATCTCTCTGAAACCTATGCTTATGGTCTTGCTGTATTCAGTGGAAAGCATATCCTTGAATTTCTCACTGTCTTCATGACCACAAAATTTCTATTACAGGAATATATTCTACACCCAACTTTTCTTTCAATCCCTTCAGGATGATCAGTTCAGGTATTCATGTTCATGTGACAAGAATGTTAAATGCTAAATCATCTCTTCAGTCCAATTTGATTATTTTCAGAAATAAACCACTACTTAACTACTTCCTGCAGATTCAATTAGATGAAGTAAATTTAAATGTGTGTTCATTCATGCTGCAGTTAATGAATGAGTGTTCATGGTTATATAGGTGTGTAGGTGTGTGGTTTATGGGTACATACACATGCATACAAATGTATGTACATATTGACATATTTATTATACATTCATGATCATGCTCAAGGGTCCTTCCATTTATACAACTCATACTCAAGCATCTCAATAATTTTGCACATTTGTGAATTAGCGTGAACAGAAAATAAACTATGGATTTTGATAGAACACTTTTCTGTAACAAATGTATATGAGTTGCCAGATATGTGTGCCAGGAACTGAACTTATATTTCTCTGCAAGAAAAGTATGAGCTCTTAACTGCTGAGCCAGTTATGCAGAAGTATATTCCTGTTAATATATTAAAATTTATGAGATAGAAAATGAATCCAAATAAAGGCAAAAAAGAGGTCTAAGAATAGATAGAAATGTTTGTTCCTGTCCTACACAATTTTTAACATATAACAAACTAAAGTTGTGCTAGTTTAGTAGTTAATGTGATTAACTAATGTGCAACTGGTGAAAATCCTATGTAACTGTGTAACTAATATTTAAAAAGAAAGAAGTATTCCTAGCATTGGGAATTAAAGGTAAAAGTCACAGTAATAGATCATAATTCACTAATGGCCAAACCATCTTTCATGAGAAAAGTAAACTTCCTTTTGCAGCTGAATCAGAGTGCATGGGTATTACTACATGATTGGAAATGTAAAGGTAGAAATAGATGAGGAAAGATGGACTGGGTTTCTGTCTGACAATCCAACTGTTTCATAATTCATATGAAAAATGAGTTCTGGCTTGCTGCCTCACAGGAGAAAATATATGGACATTGTACACATTTCACAAAGGCTAGGAAGAAATGAGTCACAGATTAGTCACCATAAAAGGATGTTGAACATTTAGCATTGGAAAGTGTGCTAACTTCAAATTTCCATTCTACACTCTTGTATTAAACACTCTGATTTCCTCATAAACCCATAGAATTTCCATAAGATATATGAATTTAAGTTATTTAGCCTAAATTATTTTAAATTAATATACAATATTACTACCAGTTTTTCTGTGTTTCCCTCAGATTCCTCAATCTGTATGTTCACAGACCTGTGGTCCAGGATTCTTGAAAGTTCCACAAGAAGAGAGACCTATCTGCTGTTTTTCTTGTGTATTTTGTCCAGAGCAGCACATTTCCAACCAGACAGGTATAAAAATAATATCTTTTCTCAAAGATATATATTATATGTTATATGTTAATATCTTACATGCTTGGGAATGTAGAATCAGAAAGCTAAGAAGTGACCATGGTATCATAATGTAGTGCTCTTCTCTATGTCTCTTTCACTCATCCCTGAATCCATTAGTAACCACTGCTGATTCCACACGATGTGTGAAGGTTTGAGTGGCAGTTCTCTTGCTATTGTGTCAAAATCAACCTACATAAAAATTCTTCCTTTTGGTTCATGAAATGGCAATCTCAACTCTTGCAGTGATACTTGCTTTAGGCTACCCATTGAATGTGAGATATCCAGTTGTTCAAGATTGAATTATATTTCTGTAATAAACAAATGTAATGATCGGTGCCTGAAAGTAACTCCGGGAAAAGTAGATGTGTAATTGTTTCCTCAATACACAAGAAATGGAACTGCATTTAAAACACTTAAAAGTTGACATTTCAAGTACCAACAATAGCAGAAAAAGCCAGTCTTCATAAATGAAAGTATGGCTGCCTGTTTAAGGTTATTGTCATCCATGTGATAACATATACATGTAATATCACATGGAATGAGCAATTAGTATTTATGAATAAAAAGACAAAGACACAAATACAACATTTAATGAGAAAGAGTCCATGAATTTGAGAGACACTAAATATAAGGTGGGTCCAGGAGAAGGTCTGGAAAGAAGAACAAAGAGGTATAGTGAGGTAAATGTGTTATTTTAAAAATGAAAAATTTTATTAAAAAAAAAGTCATAAGGAAGAAGCATTATTATAATGATGAGAATCTATTATTATTTATTAAACTGAAAAAGGCCAACCCTTAGGCAATTTTATAAGGCTTGTCTATGCTGTTGATTTTCTCAAAGAAATCAAAAAATGGTTTTGTTGGCTCTTTGAATCATTTTGGTTTTAGTATATTGATTTTAACACTGAGTTTGATTATTTCCAGCCATCTACTCCTCTTCAGTGTGTCTATATCTTTTTTTATTGACTTAGGGGAGATAGGCCTATTTAATTTATTTACTTGATCTTGATTTCACTTTGGTAAGTGGAATCTATCAAGAAAATTGTGCATTCTATATAAAGTTTTTGTAAAGTATAGGCTTTTGAAGTACCACTTAAAGATTCTTTTTTATTTCCTTTGTGTCTGTCCTTATGTCCCCTTTTCATTTTCAACTTTGTTCATTTCAGTACTGTCTTTCTGCCTTTTGTTACTTTGTTTCAGGGCTTGTCTATGCTGTTGATTCTCTCAAAGAAGTAAAAAAATGGTTTTGTTGGCTCTTTTAATCACTTTGGTTTTAGTATATTGATTTTAGCACTGAGTTTGATTATTTCCAGCCATCTACTCCTCTTCAGTGTGTCTATATCTTTTTTGTTGTTTTGTTTCTAGGTCTTTCAGGTGTGACCTTAGATTGCTTGTATGAGATGTCTCAAATTTCCTTAAGAAGCACCGAGTGCTATCAACTTTCTTGTAAGCACTGCTTTCATTGTGTCCCATAAGTTTGGGCATGTTGTGTCTTCATTTTCATTGAATTATAGAAAATCTTTGATTACTTTATTTCTTCGATTGCCCTGACCCTCAGGGATTCAATGGGGTTCCTAAGGTGGATAGATTGGAAGGAATGGGGGAAAAAGGAACAAGAGAAGCAAAAAATGAAAGCCAAGTCTGTTCATCTGATCAAGGCTTCTGTTTATTAAAAAATTTTACCCAACTTATATAGGGAGAAGGCAGGAAAGGGGGAAGGTTAATCTACTGCTGCAGGAAATAGGAAGAGTGCTTTCATGGGTTAAATATTGTACCTGCAAGATACCATAAGGATGTTCTCTTAAGATATCTTACAGATGCTCTAACAAAGGATGTCCTCACAAGGCACTTCTCTATACAAGTTTCACAGTACAAACACAGACTAATGATTACACAAGTGATTCAGAGTGGGTGTATGATTTTTTTCAATTACATATCCAGGGTTACAAGTTCAGTTGCAATTTAAAAAATACAAAAGGAACATATATTATTGTTAGCTCAATAACTCTACTTTAAGGAATCCAAAGGATGTCTCCTTAAAAGAAAAAACATTTACTATATTACAGCCTGCTTTTAGGCTGGCAGTGTTTGCAGAATGATTGCAGTCTGATTGCAGTCCAGAGATACAGAAAATACATGAACTTGTCTTTTATGAATAGAAAATAATAATAAACAACTCCTTTTACTAAATGTATCATCATCTATGCTATAAATTAGATTTAGTCTATTTTAGTCAATTCTTATTAAATTTTATTTCATCAGGAATGTATGCTCCATTGCCTCATATCTTTAAACAACATTTATAGGGAGTTCTCAGCCTATAATAAAAGAAATATAAATTTTAACACAAATCTCTTGGCTTCTCAGGGTTTGCATATTGTCTTTGTTTACCCTGCACCAATATACTGTTTAGGGGCATATAGCCCAAGAAAACTCCTGAAATAATGGCCTCATCTCTCTATCTGTTTGTCTGTGCTTAATGATCTCCAGGGCCTATAGAAGATTTCCAAACAGTGGACAGATATAGTTAAGTTTAGGCTTTTCATAAAAAAGACTCAAACATAACTTTTGTGTAGGAAAAACAAACAAACAAACAAACAAACAGAAATTGAATCATATTGCAGAAAGTCCCCTGTAATACAACACATGGAAAAAGAGTTAGATATAGAATAACAGTGATCCTAACAATCTGGGATTGTGTCAAGCAACTGTGCTGGCTTCATGACTCTCAACAATTTCAGTGAATATGGCTGTGTCATTCTCCCTTTTTAATTTAATATTTATAGATTTATGGCACTATTATATGACATGTAGGTCATTTTTCAGTCTTCAGAATATTACTGAAAGAACAAGACTGAAAATTAGAACAATTCCCAGGATTATTTTGGAATTAATAATGAAATATTAAGAGTCCTGTCCTGAGTCAAAGGATGTCAAAGACTATAGAAATTTATTTGCAACTTCCACATCTGAGATAGGTACTAGTTGATCTGAGCAGATAGCTGCTCTTTGTTGATGCAAGTGTTGCATATTTACTGCCAAATCAGAATTGCTCCATAGTCTATGGAGGTCAGATATAACTTATTCCCATGTTACCTTAGAAAAATTATATAGAAGTGGGGTAACAAATATCCATTAAAACTGTGAGTAACAAGAAAATTGAGAAGAACCCACAATGGCACAATGGTGGAATTAATGAAGTATATTTTTATACATGGAAGTGATCAAAGTACTTTGTATTGTATGCATACTTAGAAACTCACAGTATATAAAAAAGCATTTGAAGGATTGCTTGACAGTGTTACTACATCTGAATATGAGTAATATATATTTCACTGCCCTAGAGAAATTGATAAATTCTTCAGCAGAAAGTTTATTGTTAATTAAAGAAGATAAAGAGTAAAAATGGGAATTATAAAGATTTCCTTCCTTGGCAGTATCAGAAAGCAGAATATGCCAGGCTACACTTATCAATGGAAAGCACTCTCATGAATTAAATGTGCAATGACTAAATAATTGTAAAAGCTTAAATGTTGATTCACTTCCTCCCCTCACATCAGCAGGTGTGTATCCCTTGCTCAAGTCAAGAGTACCCAAACCCTGAGAGAAACTATTGCCTGCCCAAGAGATTGACCTTCTTGTCCTTTGAAGATCCTCTGGGCATGGCTCTAGCCTGCACAGCTCTATGCTTCTCTGTCAGCACAACTGCAGTTTTGGGGATCTTTCTTAAACACCGAGAATCACCCATTGTTAAGGCCAATAACCGGACTCTCAGCTACATCCTGCTCATCTCCATCCTCCTCTGTTTCCTCTGCTCTTTTTTCTTCATTGGCCATCCAAACACAACCTCCTGCATACTGCAACAAATAACATTTGCACTTGTGTTTACCTTGGCTATTTCCACCGTTTTGGCAAAAACTATAACTGTAATTCTGGCCTTTAGAGTCATGAAACCAGGGAGAACAATGAGAAGATTCTTTGTCTCAGGTGTCTATAATGCTGTGTCCCATCTGTGTCCTGATCCAACTTATTCTATGTGGAGTCTGGCTGGGAACCTCACCTCCCTATATTGACACAGATGCACACTCTGAAAATGCTCAAGTCATCATTTTATGCAACAAGGGCTCAGTAACTGTTTTCTACTGTGTGCTGGCCTATTTAGGGTCCCTGGCCCTAGGCAGTTTCACTGTGGCTTTTCTGGTGAGGAACCTGCCTGACACATTCAATGAGGCCAAGTTCCTGACATTCAGCATGCTGGTGTTCTGCAGTGTCTGGGTCACCTTCATCCCTGTCTACCAGAGCACCAAGGGCAAAGCCATGGTGGCTGTGGAAGTCTTCTCCATCTTGGCCTCCAGTGCAGGACTTCTGGGATGCATCTTTTTCCCTAAGTGCTACATTATTCTCTTAAGACCTGATATGAACTCTTTGAGATGTATTAAAAACAAAAAATAGCAAATAAAAATTGATCGTTTTGATGTATTAGTTTTCTAATAAACCCATTAGTATACTAAAATTAAATTATTTACATACTTTTAAGTAACCTTTTTCTGAAATGTATATTTAAACAAAAATAAGAGCTCCTCACTTTGTCTCACAATCACAGACATTCTATTTCAGAATAGAAGCTGCTGCTGAAATAATTTTAGTAAGATATTCATGTTACTTATTAATTTGTGGACAATATTAAAAATGTAATTACATGATAGTAATTTAGATAAACAGTGCATGAACTAAATACTTGTTTTATTTCTTATTTTTGGGAGTATAACAGGGCTTTTGGTGGTATTTGAGATTCTTCTATAGAACAGGCATGAAAATAGATCTCTGGAAAGGGGGAGGGTCTTTTAAACAGTTCAGCCATTCCAAAAATCAGAGTAGAGAATTTTCTAAAAGAAAAAAAAATAAATCTACTACCTGGCCCTGCTCTCCTTTCCTAGATTCAGCACCCCACTCTAGAAATACTTGCTCAGTCACCTTCATTGCTATTGTGTTCACAATAGGTACGAAATGGAAAATTATAAATAAGTTTAACATGATAAATATCATACACATAATTAGTTGTAAGTAGAAAAATTATAATTTAGGTAACCCATATCCAGAAGACAAATATCTCTCATTCTCTATACTGGGGCATCTAGATCCCATGTTTCAGATGTGAGTATCACCATGTAGAAACAAGAAAAAATGTTGGGCAAGCAATAAAATGGCAGGTACAATTGATCTGATTGGGATAATGTGGGGAAGGTCCCCTAATTATCAAGGTGGATAAATATGAAAGAAGGAAGCAGAACAAATAACAGTAAATATTTGTGAAAGGGTTTTAAGCAATCATACTGGGAATTTATCTACATAAAATCCCTATAATACATGTAAGTCCATGCATGAATATGTTACATGTTACAACCTAAATATTTTTTAATAATGAACACAGATAAGTATAGTTCACCACTGTCAGAAGAAGCTTTTCGTTGCAACAGCAATCATGACTGAAAAACACAACCAATCACAAGGCAGAATTCTGGAGAACACTCACACCTGATAAATCTACAAAACAATTCCCAGATCTAAGGCTCAGAGATTATGCAGAACAGATGATGAAAAATTATATAAGGCAGAGGATCAGAGTATGTTCTGGTAGTGTGTCTCCTAATAATACCAGAAGCTACACCCATAAGATGAACCAATATTAAAAAAAAAGAAAAAGAAAAAAAGGCTTACCAATGTACCTGCACAAACATGAAGTGAAAAATGGAAAACGCCAATAGGCATGCAAAAGTGGTCCAGGAAGAAATCGTTGACTTTAATCCTATGTAAAAAAAAAATATGTAGGGAACTAATAAAAGCTGCGAGTGTGAGAAAAAAAATCTTTCCAGGAAAGCGCATAAAATCAGTTAGTTATTCAACACCAAACAATCAACCCTGAAAACATACAGGGGACCCAGAAATATCCTGAAAAGCCCTTTCCAGTTGCCACATTGCACACAGAGTTTCCCCTGGTTCCCGGTGTCATGTAAATGTCCCCATCCTTCACAACTGGCTGTCTTCAGGATCCAGAGCTTTCAGGGATTCGGGATTCCTGATGCCATCGCCCCGCCTATCTGCTTTCGGAAGTAAACAGGCCCGGATGCTGGAAGTCTCATTTGTGCGAAGGAAAAATGTGCCCTTTGATTTCTCCTGATCTGACATGGTCCGGCTGGTCCCTGGTCCCTGGAGAAGGGATTCTGGGGTTTCTGCCCCCCTTTTATAGTCATTTTGACTCTCCCAGTCAAAACAGAGCTGGTCTCTGGAAGGCAAAAAGGCACTCACACAGATAATAAATCTGTTTTAAAGATTAAAAAAAAAGCTGGAGGCTGGAAAGATGGCTCAAAGGTTAACAGAGCTGACTGCTCTTCCAAAGGTCCTGAGTTCAATTCCCAGCAACCACATGGTGGCTCACAACCATCTATAAT
The DNA here is from genome assembly GCF_030254825.1 of Meriones unguiculatus. Lineage (NCBI taxonomy): Eukaryota > Metazoa > Chordata > Mammalia > Rodentia > Muridae > Meriones > Meriones unguiculatus. The sequence continues at coordinate 113,549 of NW_026843691.1, forward strand.
GAGATCTGGTGCCTTCTTATAGTGCACAGGCATAATGCTGGAGAATGAATGAATGATGAATGAATGAATGAATCTAAAAAAAATAAGAAAGAAACAAATCACCGGACTCAGTGTCTCATGCCTGTCATCCCAAAAGCCAGGGGGCTCTCTGAAGCAGAGAATCCCTCTCTCTTCCCTAGGTGCCTGGTTCTATCCCCACGGATCACAGCGTCATCTGTCAAGGGATGTGGTGCCCTCTCGTGGCAAGCATGTGTCACTTAATAACGAGCTTTACATAGATGCTGTAATTAATTTAATACTATGTATTTATTTCAATTTAATAAGAGCAAGGAGTGTCTCCAGAGCCGGCCTCCTCCTCGAGTCTTGTGGGGTTGGAACTCAGGAGGATTCTATGCTAGATCAAAACAGGGCCTGGGAACCACCTAACTTGAGTCCACCCTCTTCTGCTCTCCCAAACGTGATGGTAAGATTCTATTGCTGAGAACAACACCTCCGTTCATTGGACACAGAGAATCCCAGCTGGCACCTACCTAGAACCTTCACCTCCTTTGGACTACTGTTCATGATACTGGAACATTCACTGAGTGCCACCGGAAGAGAAAGGTCCACACCAACCAAGCCATGCAGCCTTTGCTCTCCAATGGTGACATGCCTACAAGATTTGCTGGTGCACTTGTTGTACAAACATCATGGAAGTGACCAACTAATATCTGGTTGGGTTTCAGGAGGCCCACGCCATGAGAAGGAACCTCGATCCAATACTGCTTGGGTACCCAGGAGCCTGAGTCTACACATGCCAGGAATATAAGAGAAATATAAATGCTACAGTTACTCTAAAGGAGAACAGCCATAGTCACAGATCTGTGCCTTCTTTGGACATCATTGGGAACTTCCTCCTGCAGCAGATGGGAACAAATAAAGAGGCCCATGTCCAGTCGACCTGCAGAGAGAGAGAGGCCTTGAACTATCCCACCCTAAATGAGATGTCTCCAGCAAACTCTCACCCCTAAGGGCTCAAGGTACTCTTGTGTCTAGAGTGTAAGTGCCAGAGGGGATGAAGGACAGGAGGGTAACAATGCCTTGTAAACACTTCAGGACCAACACACATAAGAATGCACCCTGACCCACAAGCTATCTTTTCTATCACTTTCACCTTTCAGGGCTACCTCACCAGGCCACAGGGGAAGAGGAGGCTTTCAGTCCTGATGTGACTTGATATGCTGACATGGGTGGACTTGGGGTTGGCGGATCCCATTCTCTGAGGAGCCAGGTGAGGGGTGATAGGGGAAACAGGGAGGGTAGGCCTGGAAAGAGAGGAGGAAGGGGTCTACGACAGGGATGTAAAATGAATAAATACAAATAAAAATTAAGGGAGCTGGAGTGATGGCACAAAGCTTAAGAGCACCAGCTGTTCTTTCAAAGGTTTTGAGTTCGATTCCCAGCATCCACGTGGCAGCTCATAATCATCTATAGTAAGACTTGGCGACTTCCTCTGGCATGCAGACAGAATACTGTACAAATAATAAACAAATCTTCTATAATAAAAAGAACTACACCACGAATCATAAATAAAGTTTCACTCCAAAAAGAACACTCTTTATCTCTTTAAATACTACTACTACTACTACTAATAAATGAAACACTTAGTTTTCTCCAAGAGAGTCTCATTGGGGCAACAAACCAGACTAAAATCCTAGGTCCCATGAACAGCAACAAATGGCAACAGAAAAGCTCAAGGGTATACTTGTGGTTTGTCAATGCTTTATATGTATATAAACACACACACACATATATAAACATATATATATATATATATATATATATATATAATATACACACTTCTGCCTACATACACACACAGACACATATATTTATATACTGTTCCTTTGTGTACATTATGGCTTCTGGTTTCATGCTTTTATGGTATTTCTTTGTGAATGGACATCTGTATCTCTGCACCCACATGTATCCCACATGTTCTTTCTTTGCTGTTTTATTAATTACAATAGACATGTAAATCATTTTAATGATTTCTGGAAAACTGGAGCCTAACAATTTCCTCTTCATGAAATAGGAAAGTGTGTGTCCATGAGATAAAGCCACTTCCCCAAACAAATGATCTGCCCCACCTTTTAGGGTCCTCTGGTTATCGCTTTGGCACAGCTCTGTCGGTCTTTGTTATCACTGCTGTGGGTTCCAGTCATTGTGTAGATTACTAAGCCTTGACCCTTTGTTGATGGTCCCAGAATTCTAAGACATATCTTGATTATCTGGTGCTGCTGCTGCTTCATCTGCAGTGATGTGATGATGTTGGTATGTCCAGAGCCTAATAACGATTTGTGTTGGGCCATCTTTAGCCCTTATTGGCCATTCTTTGCCAGCCTCTTTGGTGGACCTACTCTACTAGGACTGAGGAATACCTGTACGGTTGTGCTAACTGTAACACAAACTTCTACCAGACCCGGTGTTAAGAATTTTACCTGATGGCACTGGAGGCCCATAGCTGAGTTTTCTATGCTCTGCTATAACCCACTTTTGTAAGGTATAACTGGGAGAATTTATGGCTGTTCTTATAGTAGAAATACTTCGTGTGACTACCTCAGATGTGCTCAGTTCATGAGACCACAAAAGACCACCAGGAGTTGAATCCATTGCAGAACACATGAGGATCTTTTTATTACAAGCTATAGGGCCCACACCCTCACTGACTCAGCGGTTGAGAGTAGAGTACCTTGTGCTTAGGGTAGGCAGACTTGACTCCTTTCTGTTACAGAGTGCCAACTCTCCTAGTCAAAACAGGGCTGGTCTCAAAAAGGCAGACACATACACAGAGAGTATAAATCATTTTTAATGATTATAACAAAAAGCCAGGTGTGGTGTCACACACCTGTGACCATCAGTGGGGCAAGCAGAGGCAGGTGTCAGTTCCAGGACATCCAGGTTTGTAAAGCAAGTCCAGGACATGAAAGACCACACAGAGAAACCCTGTCTCCAAAAAAAGGGCTTGCATCCCCTGCCAGCTCATCACACTCACATGTCTAGACATGTTCTAAGTTACATAGTATGACTTTAACCAGGCTATAAGAGCATGCTGCCAAGCATGGTGGCACAGAACTTTAATCCCAGCACTGGAGAGGCAGAGGCAAGAAGATGTTTCTGAGTTTGAGGCCAGCCTGGCATACAGAGCAAGTCCAAGACAGCCAGGGATACACAGAGAAACCTTGTTCAAAAAATTAAAAATATTATTAATATTAATATTAATATTAAACCAAACATCAGAGCCATGCCTGCAGGCAGTTTGCAGGGTTCCTTTCACAAGGAAGGCACACAGTAGAGTTAATAGAAAAAATGGCAGATGGAAGAAAGATTTAAATCTTGATTTTATTTCAATATTTAAATCTCCATTATAAGAAATTCTTAATGGGTTGAAAACAAAAGAAGTCAAAGATGGCAGGAGAAACTACAGAAGACCCATGGGGCAAGGGCTAGGGAGAGACACAGGGTTCTATTTTTATTTTGTATAGAGAACATGTGAACACCTTCTACTGAAGAAGAATGGTATGAAACACTTGAGGAAATATTCTGCACATTAAGGTCACATTATCACGGTGCTTCTCAGCTACATCTCTTCAAAATGTGCTTTTCTGGTTGTGATGCCGATTACACATTTACTTTTTAAAAGACACATTTGTTCATGTGTGTGTGTGTCCCTGGAGGATAGAAGAGGATAGTGGATTCCCTGGAATTGGAATTTCAGTTGGTTAGGGGTTGCCTGACATGGCAGAGTGATACATTTTAATATCTTATTAAATGTGTGAGACATATTAAACATATCAAGTTTGGAAATCTTAAAAGGTGATAATCATCACAAACAGATAAATATACCATCTGCTTCAGTATTCTTACTTTAGTGGCCCAAGCTTTGAACTCCAGCATTCAGAAGGCTGAAACAGGAGGATCACAAGTTCAAGGTTGGCCTCCCCACCTCCTGATGAAAAGGCACAATTTACTCATCATCCACTTAGCTCAGCTAAGGCAGCATACAGCCTCCTAGTGGTCATGAGTAAGAAACACCATCCTGAAAACACAATGATAAATTTGATTCACCACATGGTGATATAAACTGTTGAGATATACTCGACAGTATTCAAACTTATGTGTGACCATAGTAAAGAATCATTAAGACATCTGTTAATCATCTTTTCATTTTCTTCCTTGAAAAAAAATGCCTCCTTCTACATATGTTCGTAACACATCATTTATGTTTTAGAAAATTTAAGTAACATGAAGTAAAGAAAAGTGAGACCAGGGCTAGAGAGGTGGCTCAGATGTTAAGAGCATTGGCTGCTCTTGTAAAGGTCCTGACTTCAATTCCCAGCAACCACATGGTGGCTCACAACCATCTATAGTGAGATCTCATGCCCTCTTATGGCTTGCAGTGGTACATGCAGGCAGAACACTGTAAAATAAGTAAATAGATAGATAGATAGATAGATAGATAGATAGATAGATAGATAAACTAATAAATCAGAAGAAAGAAAGTAGGAAAGAAAAAAAGCACCATGAACAAATTAATACCTTAAATTCCTTCTTAATGTTTTTGGATGATGCTGGAGAGGTGGCTCAGAGGTTAAGAGCACTACTCGATATTCTTACAAAGGCCATGAGTTCAATTCCAAGCAACCACATGGTGGCTCACAAGCATCTATACAGAGATCAAGTGTGCAGGCAAATGTTGTATAAATAGTAAAAAAAATCTTTAAAAAGTTTTGGAAATGTGATCCTCCTGCGTCTGCCTCCTCAGTGCTTACCTTGCAGGTGTGTTCCCCACACCTAGCCTTACCAGGCCACAGAGGAATACACTGCAGCCACTCCTGACTAGTCCTTATAGACTAGAATCAGAGGGAAGGGGAGGTGGACATCCCTTATCAGTGGACTGGGGAAGGGGCACTGCTGGGAGAGATGGAGGGAGGGTGGGGTTAGGAGGGGAGGTGGGAGGGAACTACAAGGGGGATACAAAATGAATAAACTGTAATTAATAAAAATAAATTAAAAAATTCAAAAACATGATGTAGCCTTGTAAGAGAAACGCTAATTAATAGACATAAAGAAGGGGAGACAATTAAACAGATCAACTGTGCTTAGCCCACCTCAGAGAAATTGTATGAACAGTTCCTAAGTATAAAAACAATGGGTAAGCTGGGTGTATTTTGTCATGCCTTTAATTCCAACAACCCTCAGGAGGCAGAGGCAGGTATATCTCATAGAGTTGGATGGTAGCCTGGTCTATACAATGAGTTCCAGAATAGTCAGGGGCACAGAATACTCTACCAAAAATTAATCAAACAAACGAAAATTAATCAATCAAATCAAAGAACTGACAGCTCTTTGCTCAATTTTCTACACAAGCTATTCATTCCCTCTAATTATGTACATATCATCTAGAAACTTGAAGTGCCTCACTTTAAATTATAGCATTGATATGATCTTCCTAAAATGAAATCTATATTTAAACAGTTACAAATAACAGATGAAAGCATCGGCAATGTAAATGGTGATCAAAAATAGGCAACATAGGGCATGAGAGTTGGCTCAGCAGAGAAGAGGTTTTGCTGGTCTTGCAGATAACTAGTCCTGATTGCCAGTATTTACATAAATATGGAAATCAGGAACCATGGGGAACTGGAATGAGTGGCAACAGGGCCCACGCAGAATCCTGGGAATCAAACACCAGAGACAAGACTAAGAGGGGCATATCTAACTTTATTATCCATTGTAACAGCCTGTAAATGACAGAAAGCCCAATCAGAACCTCCCATGCTATCCTCAAGTACCAGGAACAATCAATGCAGTTGGTTCAACTATAAGGAAAAGTGGGAGTTGAGTGGAGAGGCAAGGTCATGTTAGGAGACACATTGGGAAAGAATCTTCACCAACCCTTTATCTGACAGAGGGCTAATATCCAGTATATATAAAGAACTAAAGAAGCTGAAAAGCAGCAAACCAAGTAATCCAATTTAAAAAATGTGGAGCAGAGCTAAACAGAGAACTCTCTGTAGAGGAATATCAAATGGCAGAGAAACACTTAAAGAAATGTTCAACGTCATTAGATATTAGGGAAATGCAAATCAAAACGACCTTGAGAATTCACCTTACACCCATCAGAATGGCCAAGATGAAAAACTAAAGTGACAACCCATGATGGAGAGGTTGTGGAGAAAGGGGAACCCTCCTCCACTGCTGGTAGAAATGTAAACTTGTACAACCACTCTGGAAATCCAGCTGCCGATTTCTTAGACAACTAGGAATAATGCTTCCTCAAGATCCAGCCATACCACTACTAGGCATATATCCAAAAGAGGCTCAAGTACACAATAAGGACATTTGCTCAACCATGTTTGTAGCAGCTTTATTTGTAATAGTCAGAAGCTGGAAATAGCCCAGATGCCCCTCAACTGAAGAATGGATACAGAAATTGTGGTACATGCACACAATGGAGTATTACTGTGCAATGTAAAACAAGGAAACCATGAAATTTGCAGGTAAATGGTGGGACTTGGAAAGGATCGTCCTGAATGAGCTGTCCCAGAAGTAGAAAGACATACACGGTATATACTCACTCATATAGACATATAACATAGGATAAACCTACTAGAATCTGTACATCAAAAGAAACTAATTAAGAGAGAGGATCCTGACTAAAATGCTCAATCCCCATCCCAAAAGGCAAACAGAATGGACATCAGAAGAAGAAGAAAACAGGAAACAACCTAGAAACCTGCCACAGAGGGCCTCTGAAAGGCTCTGCCCTGCAGACTATCAAAGCAGACACTGAGACTTACGGCCAACTGTTGGGCAGAGTGCATGGAATCTTATGTAAGAAATGGGAAATAGTAAGACCTGGAGAGGACAGGAACCCCACAAGGAGAGCAACAGAACCAGAAAATTTGAACACAGGGGTCTTCCCAGAGACTCATACTCCAACCAAGTACCAGGCGTGGAGATAACCTAGAACCCCTGCACAGATGTAGCCCAGGGCAGTTTAGTGTCCAAGTAGGTTCCATAGTAATGGGAAGAGGGACTGACTCTGACATAATCTGATTGGCCTGCTCTTTGATCACCTCCCCCTGAGGAGGGAACCAGCCTTACCAGGAAACAGAAGATGACAATGCAGCCACTCCTGATGTGATCTAATAGACTAAGGTCAGAAGGAAGGAGAGGAGGATCTCCCTTATCAGTGGACTTGGGGAGGGGCATGGGTAAAGAAGGAGGAGGGAGGGTAGGACTGGGAGGGGAGGAGGGAGGGATTTATGGGGGGATATAAAGTGAATAAAGTGTAATTAATAAAATTAAATTAAATTAAAAAAATTCAGGCTTGGCATGAACACTCACTTTCTGGGTTTTTACCCATTTTTATTGAATAAAATTCCTAGGGTTTAGGAAGATGTGCTGCTATTCAGATGAATTAATTCCTGATTATATAATTTCTGATTTGATTCAAACAATTGTAGAAGTTAACTTGCTTAGAACTTCTAAAACAATTTTACAGTTTTATGGCTGCAATAAATACTTTTGTGGTTCTCCATAAGCCTCACTAAGAGAAGGGCTTGAGACTAATTGTGGCTTCAGATAAGCTCTCACTCTAGGGATAGCTCCATTCATTCTTGTATACAGCAAAAATATAGGCAAGTTTACACTTCTAAAAATGCAAATTATAATGGGGCAACCAAGAAATGACTAAATTAAATACAAAACTTGATGTCAATATATACGAATTGTTTCACTGTAATTCCTATGCCTTGTCAGCTTATGGCATAAAATACTGTCAGTCTAAATTCACTTTGTATCTTGGAATGGAAGACAGATAAAATTTTGTCCCTGAACTCACTACAAACTAAGAGATAGCTGGATAATGTGTAGCCAGGTCAGTCCTAATTGAGCAGACATATATCATCTTCTAATCTCTTGGACCCTGTTAACCTTTAACCCCTGTCAACTTTTGTCATTCTGAACTCGCCATGAAATTCTATAATGGATACACAAATACAAAATATTTAGTTTTAATGAAAATACATGTAACCTGTTACATTTTTTAATTCCTCTTTATCTGTAATCAATTACTTTTTTGATTATGAATTTATTCCTTTGTCTCAGAAATAAAAAAAAAAAAAAGCTAAGACCAGGCCATAAGCAGGACTGAAGCCCCCTGGAAGTTGCTTCATCCATGAGTTGTAAATATATAAATATGTGTATTGATGTGTTTGCATGAAATATGTCTGCTTTTGTACATGTTAAATGAGTGTATGTCAATTGCTGCCTGTAAGGTGCTCCTCTTTTGCATCATCCATGGAATATGTGCATAAATATGTACAGGTTTATATATCTGATCATTTGTCTATGTGATTGTATGTGGGAGCCAGCCATAGCTGGTGAACAGGGAAGATCTTCTCCCAAAGGCAGCCTAAATTTGCTGCAGTTTATGCAGAGGAACTGCTAGCTAAAACCAACACCATCATCATTATCATATGTAAGCTTGTGGGAATTTGTTTGAAATGTTTCAGTGAGTGTGTATGCCTGAGACCTCTTTCTTTCCTCTCCATTTCTCATTCATCATTCACAGAAGGACAATGGGACCCTAAACCTCTACCAGCCCTGGGAGTCTACCTCAGAGAGAGGACAGAGGATGGCCAGTGAGCCCATATTGTCCTGAAGAAAGTGTCTGAGTAAACAAGCCTGAAGCACTTTGTCAGTCTAATTATGACCACCTGTTGTTAAGCAATAACAACATTAGGGAAAGAGTAATTTTGGTGGGAGGGAGACCAAAAAGCCTTAAGTGGCTCAAATGGTAAAGCACCAGGCTCCAAGTAAGGAGACTGGGGGTTAACACCTAAATAAAACTACTTTTGACTTCCTCATCAAGATGCTCAAACTAAGTTTAGGTATACAGAAAGATACAAATATCAGTCTCTGACCCTGAATTCATGTGCCACAGTCTTTTCACCCTCAGTATTTACTTCTGGATATTAAAATTTATCAATTATTTTGAGTTTATGGTTTCATCACAAAATTTCTTCCTTCCTTTTTTTCTCCCTCCAGGCCTTCCCACATACCCCCCCACACATACTCACCTTCAAATCAAAGACTTCTTTCTTCATTGTTACTTCATGTGTGATATATATATATATATATATTGAAATACAAACTGCTTATTTTTTACAATGCTAACTATATGTATGTTTTCAAGAATGAACATTTCTTTATATAAGACTAAGATCAGAAAGAAGGAGAGGAGGACCTCCCCTATCAGTGGACTTGGGGAGGGGTATGCATGCAGAAGGGGGGGAGGTTGGGACCGGGAGGGGAGGAGGGAGGTGTGTATGGGGGGATACAAAATGAATAAAGTGTAATTAATAAAAGTTAAAAAAAAAGAAAAGAAAACTAAATATTCTAAGTGATTGTACTTATAGTTAAATACAGGAATGAAAGTAACCAATAATAATCAATTTTAAAAAAACTAAGGAAACACCAAAATGAACAAAATAATGGGAATTTATAAACATCTTTCAGTAAAACCTCAGTAGTAAGAGACCCAATCCTACAACAAAGTGGCAAAGATTGTTAGACAAAACATTTAGACAAAACAATTAGAATTTTTGCTGCATTCAAAGTTTAATACATCAATTACAGTGATTTTATTTGTTGTTTTTATTATTTTTTATTTTATCAATTACAATGTTATTTCAAGCATAATGTAATTTCATCATTACCCTTCTCATTCCTCCTTTGAAACACTCTCATATACTCCTCATTGTTCATTTGTAAAATTGTGGTGTCTTTTTTCATTGTTATTACACACACACAAAAACAAACACACACAGTTTTTGAGCATAGCATTAGAAACAATAACAAAGAAAAAATATCAGGCTGGAAAATGCTTGCTTAAAAACTACCCCACACTCAAGAATAACTGCCGGCACTCACAATTCCTGAATGAAACTTCAGAGGCAGAACTAAGTCCAGAAATTTATACACTGAAACCCCACAATATGTCCTCCAGCATATCAAGCCACTTAAAATCCCCAGCCCCTAGTACTACAGCACAGATTCTCCACTTCTTCCCTCAAAAGACTAGCACATCAGTGTTCTGACTGTGAGAAAAATCCTGCTTCTGGAAATACCTGTCTTCTCTCTATTAATTCCGTGTCAACTGCATCAATTTCGATATAACAGACACTATAGCATGCATTGAGGAAAACAGGAATCATAGGTTCATATTTTAACTCTTCTTTCAAATAAACATTCAAATGTAAAATATAAATTGGTAGAGTTCTACATGTATAAAATCTAACAAGATTAAATCAAGATGAAGTAAATTATTTAAACAGACATATAACAACCAAAATAGAAAAAGTAATTTAAATTTTTCAAATAAAAAGAAAAAAAATAAAAGAAAGCAAGCATAGGTTTAGATTCAGCATGAATTCTACAAAATTCTCAAAGAACTCACTGCAATACTCCTTAAAGTATTCCACAGAAGGGAAAAGGAAGAAACACTTCTATATTTTGGTAAGACACCAGTATTATCCTGATAACAAAAAATCAACTCCTGAAAATTAGTAACTAAACCTAATACTGTGATAACTAATTCATAACTCATGTTCTTAAAGAACTTCTGTATAGGTATACAGTTATCTGAACAAGAGACATATTAACTTACCAAACATATTATGACTAGAAGCCATGATTATAGACTATGTCAATATCTATGTCAAATATTACTTATTCCCATAACACTAAGTTACACAGTACACTAAAGATTCAGAGTTCATCTTGTATTTACCTATCATTGACTGAATGAAGAGAACTTGAAGAGACTTGCTCAATAATATTCTTGATGATACCCTATTTGGAGGTGATCTCCAAGGCTTGTTAAGTGTAAATGAGTCCTAAGTTTATATATTGTTTGTTTAAAATCCTCATATTACATTTATCACCAATACAATGAAATACGTCCCAGGCTCAAGAGCACTGTCTGTATTCCAAAATTTCATAATGGAAGCAGTTTTGGTTTCAACTTCATCTTACTTTACTAATACTAAATAATACAAAATACTAAATTAAAATTTGAAAGCAAATTACTTTTCAGTTACTGTTGACTCTAGGACAGAGTATTTATTGTCCACAAAGGGATCTTCTTATGTCTTGTGTCATAAATATAGATTGTAATTTTGGTGAAATGGCTACTTTGGATATGATCCCCTTGTTTATATCTTATGGTGTTGGACATATTCCATGAAATATAAAAAAAAAATTGTTACTGAACTTGCTATATTTTTGCAATGATTACACTTACAACTTACAGAATTTTATCTCACATGGGAGAAACATTTGTTGAAATATATTTAAATTTAATGTCTTGAAATTGGTGCTTTCAGTCTCAAAATCATGTAAGATAATTATATTCATACATGCATACATTGTAATAGTTCCCTTTTCCATTTGAACTTATACTTTTAATTATAAGATGAAAATGTTTTATTGGCTTGACCATAGTAACTAACTTACCAATAATGTAAGATCCTGGTGCTTCTCTTGCTTATGGGTGAGGCTTACCAACCATGGTAGAAGTCCACCCTTGTTTTTGTCTTATTTAGATCCAATTTTTTTTATTTCCTCAAAAGCATTTCATGGACGGTATAGGCCACTGCATACACTACATTCCATATAGAATGGCTGGACTCAGAATTGATCATTACAGCCATTTCTTCTAGATTAATCTTCATAGAAATATGTTCTGGGTATGGATTACAATTTCTACAAAGCAAAGCTGGATGCGAGCAATCAAAATTGTCAATCCAGGATTTATGGAAGTAAGAATCTCCTGGGTACTGGGTAAGTCTAGGTGCCTTGAGAAAAATGCTTTAAGCAAGGGATGGTTCTTGTCTTTGAATATGTGAAGCTTCCTCTGAAAGTTCATCAAATCATTCTAATTTGATACAGACTCTAAATACAATGTGCTGCTTTGCCATGTTCAACAACTTCCTTCTAGTTGAAAATGTTATTTGCCATGAGGAAAAACATCAATTATTTATATAACTATAGAGAACGTGAACATTTTCCTATGTATTCTGGTTCAAGTTCAGCAAATTAACACCAAATATTACCCAAGTTTCAAATAGGTGGGAGTTTTTTTGAAAAAAAAAATCACAGACTGATCGATCTTTCTTCTTTCTTTCCTTCCTTCCTCCTCCACCTCCTCCTTTTTCTCTTTGCCCATGTGTGTATGCCTTCAGGTCAGCAGAGGTGGCAGGATTCTTATGTACTGTGTACCCAGCACCCTAACCACTAAGCACAGAGCAATTTTCCTACTCAGCCCCTAACTCCCTAAGCGTTATTTACAGTGTCCTGCCTGCTCGGGCACCTGCAAGACAGCAGAGGGCGCCAGAACACCCTTTACAAGGTCGTGTACAACCTCAGCCCTGGCAGGGGTAAACCCATTTCCCCAGGATGCACGCAGGTAGAGTGGGAGAGGCTTGTGCCTCTCTCTTCCCGCCATCCCCCTGCCTGTGGTCGGCCCCACGCACGAGTCGCTCGAGGACTCTAGGCAGGCGGGCGGTGGACTAGGAATCCCGCAACCTCCTGATTGTGGAGTTCTGGCGAAGAGCTTGCATAAAGATGCTGACCTGGAAAAACCCGCAAAGGTACTGGCGCACCTATTGCGGAAGTCCCACCCCTTCCGGCTTTGTTTTCGAATCTGCCCTGCAGAGAGCAGAGACTTCAGGGCTTGGAGGCTCTGAGTCCCCTCCCCCACCCCCTTTCCACTTCCCAGAATCTCCCTGGCCTCGGACACAGGTTCGTAAATACAAAGCTTCTAGTCACAGACCAACCATTGTCATTGGTTTCCCACTTGGGAGCGCTCACTGGTCAGTGAAGTATCAACAGTCCCAAGATGCCTCGCGGCAGAGACCCACCTGCCTGAGAACTACAAACATGGCTTCGGAGCAAAGACTTCTGGGATTGTATCTGAGAACTACAAAAATGGCGTCCGGTCGCGCGATGCCTTCTCCCGCATACACCGTTGCCAGGGTACCGCCTACAAATCCCAGAACACCCCGCGTGCTGTACCCACCATCACATGTTGGCGTTCCTGGGCTTAACTCTCGGGTGGTTAGGCGAGTAGCCCGGCAGTAGGCCCAGTAAGTCTCTTCACCATGCTGATGGCCGCTGTGGCATAACGTCGTCCTCAAAGCCCACAGAGCCTTTCCCCTGGTCGGGGTGTATGTAAATCTCCCTGCCACGCCATACTGATTCTAGCATGACGATTGGTCAGAAGCTTTGTGATGTCACCGCCCCGCCCCCTGTCCCGGAATTTAACACACTTAGCTGCTGTTTCTGCTTCTGCTGCTGCTGCTACTACATACAGTAATAAAGGCCCAGGCCCTGGTAGCTGGAGAAGGAGTCCTTGGGTCTCCTTTAATTACCTCATTGGGAGTCAGACACAGATATTAATTCTCTTTCAAATATTAAAAAAAAAAAGATGGATGAGGCGGCAAACGCCTGTCATCCCAGCATTCCTACAGACAGTGGGAGGAGCGTCTCTGAATTTTATTCACTGCAAAAATTTCACTATCTGATGAATTGTACCATTTTGTTTGACAGTGATTGTACTATATTTTTAAAATTACATAATGAACAGTGGATAAAGCAGTGTCTACTCTTCGAGGTGAACCTAGGTTCAATCCCTAACACCTACCACTATCTGCGAATCCAGATCCAGGGTATATCACACCCTCACACAAACAGGAAGGCTGAGAAATATTTTTTTCTAAAAATATAAAATAAAATTTCTTAGTCATGAGAATAAAAGCTCTGCTCTGAGAAGGACTGTGAGAAAGGCAGCAATGACTGATTTAACATCTATGCACCCACAGACACACACACTGATAATAATAATCAGAGGTCCCCTCATTCACACACTCAGAAACTTTTTAAAAAAGATTAGGATATATGAATCCCTCCCTTAAACAAATTCTTAAAAGTCTAAGGTCCTGCCAGGTGTGCTTGCACAAGCTTTTAATACAGGCACATGAGAGGCAGACACAGACCAATCTCTGTGAGTTCAATGTCTGTCTGGTTGGCAAAGAGAGTCCAGGATAGACAGGCCTACACAATGAAACCCAGTCTTAAAGAAAAATAAGATTAAAACAAACAAACAAAAAAAAAACTGAGCCAGGCATGTTGGCACATGTCTCTAATCCCATCTCTCCATGAGACACAAACATGCTGCTGTATGAGTTCAATGTCACTGGGGTCCACAAAACAAGTCCAGGACATCATGGCTACAGAGAGAAACCTTGTCTAAAAAAACAGGTTCCTTTGCACCCACACGACTAGATATGTCTGAAATCACATAGTGTGCCTTGGCTATAAGAAAGTCTTGTTAGGCATGGTGGTACACATCCTTTGTCCCAGCACTTTGGAGACAGATGAAGGTGGGTCTCTGTGAGTTCAAGGTCAGCCTGGTTTACAAAGAGAATCGTGGACTGGCAACGATGCACTGAGACACCATGCCTCAAAATTAAAACACATTAAATTAAATTAAATATTAAATTAAAAGAAAAATCAAAGCCTGGACTGGTAGCAAATGCTTCTAACACCAGCATTATGACTGGCAGAGGGAGATGGATCTGTGTTAGTTCAAGGCTTGCTTGGTCTAGAAAGCACGACAGGTCAGTCAAAGCCATTCAGAGAATCTCTTTCAAAAAAAAAAACATCCTAGGATGTAAACAAAAACATTCTAATGATGAAAGATAATTTCGTTTCTTCACTTTTTAAAAAAATTATTTATGATTTTATAAATTACAGTTTATTCACTTTGTATCCATGTGGTAACCCATCCTTCTTCCTCTCTTCCTCTCTTTAACCATCCTTCCAAACTTCCTCCCATTCCCACCCCCAAGTCCACTGAGAGGGAGGTCCTCCTCCACTTCCATTTGATCCTAGCCTATCATGTCTCATCAGGACTGGCTGCATTGTCTTACTCTGTGGCCTGGTAAGGCTGCACCCCCCTGAGGGGGAGGTGATCAAAGAGCCAGACACTGAGTTCATGTCAGAGACAGTTCCTGTTCACATTACTAGGGATCTCAGTTGGAGACTGAGCTGCCATGGAATACATCTGGGCAGGGGTTGTAGGGGTTCTAGGTTATTTCCATGCATGTTCCTCAGTTGGAGTACCAGGCTCAGAAAAGATCCCTGTGCTCAGTAGTTTTTCATCTGTTGCTTTCCTTGTGGAACTCCTGTCCCCTCAAAAGTCTTTCTTAGTTATCAGAAGAAAATGCAAATCAAAATGACCCAGAGATTTCACATTACACCCATCAGAATGAAGATAAAAAACTCAAGTGACAACACATGCTGGAGAGGACGTGCAGAAAGCAGAACCCTCCTCCACTGCTGGTGGGAATGTAAACTTGCACAACCACTTTGGAAATCAATCTGGCACTTTCTCAGAAAATTAGGAATAGCGCTACCTCAAGATCCAGCACATGTCCAAAATATGCTCAAGTATAAAACAAGGACATTTGCTCAACCATGTTTGTAGCTGCTTTATTTGTAATAGTCAGAATTTGGAAACAACCCAGATGCTCCTCAGTTGAGGAATAGTTACAGAAATTGTGGTACATTTACACAATGGAATACTACTCAGCATTTAAAAATAAGGAAGTCATGAAATTGGCAGGCAAATGGTGGGATCTAGAAAATATCATCCTGAGTGACTTATCCCAGGAGCATAAAGACACACAGGGTATACACTCACTCATAAGTGGGTATTAGACATATAATACAGGATAAACATACTAAAATCTGTACACCCTAAGAATTTAATCACGAAAAGAAACATTTTTTGATCTGTTTTTCATCATAGCTTTGGAGGAAGTAAATTATTTACCATGTTCACTTATAATGTAATGGAGGAGGTCACCAATTGTGGTTTGTGTGCTATATTTTGAAACATTGGTGTAGGTATTGAAGTTTGCTGTATGCGTATCAAATCCAATCACAGAAGCTTATTAGGTCTTTCTGATATTATTTCTGTGGCTGTTGTTGATCTAATGCATTTCTACTTAGTGATAGGTATTTTTCTCCTGCAAAGTATAGAATGGAATTCCCATCATCTATATAATCCATTGCTTATTAATATTAGGTAGAGTGTGATCATGCTTTTCAATGAAGGGTCTCTGAGAAAGTGTGGTGATTTTTTTTCATTTTCACAAATTCCTCTAAGATGTTTGTTTTCAAGCCTGATTTGGATGTCAGTAATTAGGCAAAGCTACATTTGAAATCTTGATTATCATGTGTCAGCCATCTGAGTACACGTCCAAGGGTGGAAGATGTTCCCCAACGTGTTCTATTTTTACCAACGTTAATGTTAAAATGCTTAATAGTGTGTATGAATGTATGACTGTATATATATGTGTGTGTGTGTGTGTGTGTGTGTGTGTGTGTGTACAGTTTGAAGTTCCATTCTTCTTCATGTTCCCTTTAGTTACTATATGGCACCTAATGTTGAAGTACTGCCTTCTGAATGAATTAGCTAGAGGTGCTAAATAATGTAACAGCAATTATATTTATTTCAAAAAAGGATGTTATGGTGTGTAATGTTATTATGGGTTCTTAGGCCATGACAGATGTGTGAAGACCTGGTGACAGCTTTGTGGGGCTTATTTTGGTCATTGTTATATGATATTCAAAGTCATGTTGCCAGTTTTGCTTACCACAGACATTCTCCACTGATTTCATTGATACTCAAATAACCTTAAATGAAATATTACATCAGTAAAATATTGTCTTCTATCCAGATTATAAACTTATTGTTATATAAGGATGGAATAACATGAAATAATTTGAATAATAAATGCTATTTCCAAATTAAAATTATATAATCCTTTTGTGTTTTGGAATATGTTTGTTCAGTCTTAGGAGTAAAGACTTGCTCATGACACTGTCTCAGTTCTATAAGTGAATGTCAGAGAACTGTCTCAGTGGGAATAGTTGGTTGTTTCTGAGCCTGATAATTTGAACTGAATTTCTGGGTAGCCCATATTACTCCTATAGATTTTTCTAATATTTCTATACTTGGTCACTTGTATATACAAATTCACACACCAGCACATACATAAATCATTTTTAAACCTAAATAAGGGCCAGTTTTTTCACTGGTCAAAAGACTCTTTGGGTTTCATGTTGAAAACTCATATATGGGATGCAAACAAATAGCAAACAGCAATAAGTTGTCCTCTCACTGGCAGATACGTACTCAAACATTTTTCAATGTATGAATTTAAAGTAAAGGAGAAAACTCACCTATTGACAACATCAGAAATGATTTGCAATTGTAAATAAATGTAGATATTGAAGACTTATTACTGTTCATTAAAAGAAAAATGGTAGCTTTGTACATCTTATTTTATCCTTTCATTCCTTGATTCAAGAATAGGTCATTAAAAATATCTTAGCTTGGCTCAGAGGTGCATCCCTGTCATCCTAGACCTGGGAGTCCATGGTAAGCTAATCTTTCTGAGACTGTGGTCAGCTTGGTCCACAGAGTGAGTTCTCTTTGGGTTTGTTCATTAGTTTCTATATTTGTTTGTTTGTTTGTTTAGACAGAATTTATTTGGTGTAAGCTTGGATGTCCTACAGTCACTTTATAGACCTGGCTGGACTCAAATTCAGGCCGCTTCCTCCCTGAGTGCTGGAATTTCAGGTGTGTGCGACCATGCCCAGCTCCAAAGATTGAGTTCTAAAACAGGCGTGCTATGTAGACATATCATGTATTTAAATGATCCACCAAAATGTACTCTATATCTCAAATTATAGGTCCCCCCTCAGGGATAGTGCCCAAAAAGCTGGGTCTTGGTACTGGTCCTGGTCCTTGACCTCAGATCCTAGCCCTAGACCCAGCTGTGGCCCCAAAAGTCTGCTGTCAAGTGCTGACTCTGTTGGGCTTTCTCTCTGGGACTCAATCTATCCCAGTAGACCCCTTGGGCACCAACTACACACCTGGCAGCATCGTCTATAGATGGATGCACATGCCCAATTCACAGGAAACTCTCGACAAAAACAGGCTCCATACCTCTTGGCTGAGTCAGGAACACAACCCAGGAATGGCTCCAACCACTGTGGGCAAATGGGGAGGCCCCATCTCCAAATATATCACTTAAGATGAGTAAGCAACACCTTTTTAATAATAATATGAAACCAATAACAATAATGCAACAGTGAAAAACAGCAATTTAAAAATATACAAAATTAAGGCAATCTTTTCTCTAATGGGAATAGGCGCTGGGTGTGCTCAGTCGGTGATTGTACCAACTATATGTCTACCTTGGGCAGTGAGTACACAGGATCAGGTGCCCCCAAGTGCACCACATTGGAGAGAAACAGTAGCTCACTCTCCAAGTCCACAAGGGACTGTGTGTCCTCTGATACTAAAGCTGGAGGTTGCACTGGTCCAGGTTCTGGCAAGACTGGGGGTCCCGCATAGTCCAGCAGCCACCTCACAATGGCCAGTTCCGGGGCTCCAGAGAAATCCTGGGGGAATTTCTGCAGCCACTGGGACAAGAACGAGAAGATGGCACTGTGGGTGAGAGCAGGGCAGAGGGACACAGGGTTGGGAGCCTGGCCTAGCTTCGCTGCTGCGGGGGGCGGGCATTGGTATCCTTCCTTTCCTGTCCCTCCCTCTGCTGCTCAAAACCCAGGAGCCTGGTGGGACAGTCCCTAGGGAGAGAACCCCAAAGGTGAGGCTCCTGGCCAAAATTGGCCCTCCACCCTGGCCCCAAACGTCCCTCCACGCTCACCTCCCCCTCCACCCCAAGCCCACTCACATCGTTGTCTGCTAGTCCCCATCACAGTCTGACCTGAAGGATCTATACCTGTGACAGTCCACGGGGGTGTTACCCCTAAGGCCCTGTGTCCCCAACCCACCCAGACATCTAGAAGGAACTATTATAATCTTCCAGGGTGGGGTACGGGGGTCCTAGGGGCTCCATCCATAACAAACACTGCAAATGGGGTCCAGAATCCTTTACACAAACGGGGAAAGGACGCTCAGGGCATGAGAAAGGGTGGTGTCTGACATTCCCTGGGGAAGGTGAATGGCACCTGCTAGAGCCCCACCTCTGTCCCAATTGCCATGTATGGACATGTCACTTTAAAGGGCTAGGCCCGGCACCTAGGCTGCTGCAACTCCGTCGTCCCGGTTCTGTGTGGGCACAGGCCCTAGGAAACAGCAGGAGGAGGACTGAGGGCTGCCTCCCTGGTGGAGCCGCTCAACTGCCTTTTCAGGATCAGGTCCAGAACCACTCCTGTGGTCGCAAACTTTGGATAAAGGGCCAGAAAGAGTGGTGGGCAAATAGGGGATCATCTGCTCCACGAAGTTCACGCCATCATTGCTGAGCAATGGGGATACCATGCTGGAAGGCTCGCTTCCTTTCTCTCTGAGAAAGGACCAGGGCAGGAGGTAGGCGTGAAGTGTGCAAACCCCGAGGGGCACCAATGACTTCTTTGCCTACACCAAAGCGGGCTTGAAAAGTGTTCCTCAGTGACCCAATAGGAACACTTGCCCAGGCCGCGACCACGGTGGATAGGGGGTGAGAGTGGACCAGAAAGCTCCCCCACCACATAGAGGCCGTGTTTACCTTGGTCTCCCGGTGGGGAACAGACCAGAAACGTGTCAGTGAGGGCACCATATGTCTCCAGCAGCGGCCCAGGCGACCACCGCTGACTTCCAAGAGACCTGAGACCCTGGAAGTCTGGAAGCAGAAGAACAGATTCATCTCTCCAGCTCCTCTGGACCAGCTGGTCTGTCCAGGCAGCTGTTGCTGCTACTGGCTTCTGGTTACCTGGCAACCAGGGTTCCGAGTTCCACCTGGAACAATGCTGAGGAAGCATGGTCACTTCCTGGAGTCACCTGCCCAAGCCTCCCCAACATGGGCTCTCCCTGGGAGCCACCAGCCCTGCAGGCTCTGCAACAGTTCCAGAAAGAAATGATGGAGAAGTTGCCTCCCATCACCACTAGAGGGCACAGAGGCACATGAGAGGGTGCAAGGATGAAAAGAAAAGCAGCAGCAGAGAGGGATGGCTATCATCCCTCTTTAATCTTTTGTCATTATTATTATCATCATCATCATCATCATCATCATCATCATCATCATCATCATTATCATTCCTTTCTTCTTCCCTAGTATACTTCAAACAAATTCACCTTCTTTCATTTCCCCTATTGAACTAAAATGTTCTCATCTCTCAGCCTTTGAATATGTATGCTCTTTATCATTTCTGGGGTGTTAGGTCCCTCTTGCTTTCCTTTAGGTTTCATAGTGGAATTTATAGTGATGTAAACATTTCTATGCATGGTCTCTGGGTTTGTTTATGGTGGATTACCCCACAAGACTGTAAGCTTATAGAGAAAGAGTGGTGTTTACATCAATCATTTTTGTGTGTTTAGGACTTAGCACAGTATTGGGTACCTAATTCACAATTTGTCCTTCTGTGGAAGGACAAATAACCTTTTAAACAGTAAATTCCTTTAACAAAATCTTCATAATCTCATAGTACTACAGAATTCCCACCTAAAGGATGGGAGCATGTAGCGTCTTATTTGTTAATGCCAGCCATTGTGCCATCTGTAAAAAAATTTTCCTCAAGTCTTTTTATTTTGTTCTGTTACTGCTGTTACTAGGACAACCTCCTCTATCCCTGTTGCCTTCTCTGTGTTCTCTTTAATTTATCCCATAATAAGTTACTTCCTCTAAGCTTTAGTGAGCTTTAGCATCTGGGTTTATTATATCTAAAGACTATCTGTTTCTGCCTGTTTTGTACAGAAGGCAGGAATACAACTCAGAGGTAGAACATTTGCTTCACATATAGAAGGTAAGGAAGGAGAAGAAAGAGGAGGAGAAAAAAAGGAAGAGGAGAAGTGAAACATTGCTTTTCTTTATGCAGATGCACTTCCTTCAATACAGGGGTTAACAGTCTTCTTGTCTCTGCATTCCAAATAAAGTAGAAATTCCAGATACAGCAACAGTGATACTTATTTGGTGTTAGTTTTTAACCTGATCCTTCTCCTGACATTTACTCTGTACCTGCTTTATATGTAGTTGGTTTTATGTACATGTTCATTTTCTGGGAAGAATCATTTTTTTTTCATTAGGTTTTATGAGAAGTCATATCCTCAGAAAGTGTCCTGGGCTTTTAATCCTATCATACTTATCCCTAGGAGACCATATCTGCAATGGTGACTATGTCCTCTCTGTATATAATTTGATGTTATGACTTCAGGATGCATCTTGAACCTTGTTTTCAAGAAAATGTTGTCATCAAGCCTTAAGCTTAACAGGCATTTGTGCCTCATGAAAAAATTTTCATCATAAAATGTCCTGTCTGAAAAGAACATCTGAGATCATTGTAAAATGCACTCTGTTACTTTCATTTTAGTCTTTAACATTATTAGTACTATTTACTGTTCTTCATTATTTTGTTAGAGATCCAAATATGATGACTCAGGTGTAAGAGACTGTGTACACACTGTTAACTAAAAAAATAAAACCACACATTCAAAACAAGTAAAACCTCCAAATATTGATAAGAATTAGGTTTAGATTTAGTGCCCAAAAATAATTCAGTTGAAATGTGGGAAAAACATTGAAACACCATTATTCAGCAAGCATTTAGCGTATATATGTAAATATGATGAAAGGAATGTACACATAAATACAACTTAAAACTTCTTGGCACACGGTATATACTCACTCATATAGACATATAATATAGGATAAACCTACTAAAATCTGTACATCTAAAGAAACTAATCAAGAGGGAGGATCCTGACTAAAATGCTCAATCCCTATCCTATAAGGCAAAGAGGATGGACATCAGAAGAAGAAGAAAACAGGAAACAAGTTAGGAACCTTCCACAGAGGCCCTCTAAAAGGCTCTGCCCGGCAGACTATCAAAGCAGATGCTGAGACTTATGGCCAACTGTTGGGCAGAGTACATGGAATCTTATGAAAGAAGTGGGAAATAGTAAGATCTGGAGAGGACAGAAACTCCACAAGGAGAGCAACAGAATGAGAAAATTTGAATACCAGGGTCTTTCCAGAGACTCATACTCCAACCAAGTATCATGCATGGAGATAACCTAGAACTCCTGCACAGATGTAGCCCATGACAGTTAGTGTCCAAGTGGGTTACATAGTAATGGGAAGAGGGACTGCTTCTAACATAAACTGATTGGCCTGCTCTTTGATCTCAGGCCACAGAGGAAGACAATGCAGCCACTCCTGATGAGACCTAACAGACTAAGATCAGAAGGAAGGAAATGGAGACCTCCCCTATCAGTGGACTTGGGGAGGATCATTCATGAAGAAAGGGAAAAGTAGGTGGGATTAGGAGGGGAGGAAGGAGGGGTTTATGGGGGATACAAAATGAATAAAGTGTAATTAATAAAAGTTTAAAAAATTAAAAATATTTAACACAAAAAATAAATAAATAATAAAAATATTCTTGGGCACACATACAAAAAGTGGGACTTCATTAAGATTTTTTTTTCATTTTTGTTTTCTTGACAGGAAAAGTTTGAACATGTTCCTCCCCTGTCCTCCTTTTTATTCTCCTCCCCTCCCCTTCCCTTCCCTGCCTTCCTTGCTCAGTGTGAATTTACAAACATTGCACTTGAATGGATGCAGTTCTTCGAAAGCATTGCCAAAAGGACCCCTGCAGCCTCACTTCTAAACTTTGAACCTCAAATGCATTCTAGCTATTTTTTTTCTTGCATTGGTGATTAAGTAAAGCAACTCATTTTCTGGGGCGTAGGGGTAGATACCCAGACATGGTGAATTCCTCATCTACCCCTCCCTGTTCCCCATGCTTACGTCCTTTAGCACTTTGGGGAGCACATTGATAGAGGTTCCCCACCCATTCAAACCACAATCAAACATGTGCTTTCTAATATTTTCTAATAAAATTCTTTTAGTTGCCAGTATGAGACCTTGACTAAAAAAGAATTGGCTTCATTCTCAGGTGACAATCTCATAAGTACAGCCAGGCTAATAAGTGACATATCAAGGTGCTCAGGTGGGTATTCTGTGTACAGTGCCAGTACACAGGCTCAGACCCAGGAGCTCAGTGGAGCCAAGCCTTCCCTATTTGAGTTCGGTTCACTTCCTTGTTGAAGCCACCTATGAGTAAAAAAAAAAGAAGTTTGTGGGATTGGGATTGTAGCTCAGTTGATAAGTGGTGAAGCAGAAGAATCAGAAATTCAAGGTCATCTTATAGCTGTATAGTTTAAGGCCAGGCTGGGCTACAGGGGACCCTAACCAAATAATAATAATAATAATAATAATAATAATAATAATAATAATAATAACTACAATACGTTTCAGCTAAGAGCATTATTTGGCGGTCATTGTTCCAAGCCAGAGCTATCCTCAGGTCACCGACCTTCCTCATAGATTTAGCAAGGAGGCAACAAGGTTGAGCCCAGCAAGATTTTCTGTACACAGACCCCTCTCCAACCGAGCCTTCCTAGCTAAATATGTGGAAATATGTGTTCCCACTGATGACCAGAGGTGCCCCAGCTTGTAGTGTTGGGAACATGGGGAAGGCAAAGTCACAATGGAGCACAGCTGTTTGATCACCAGCCCACTGAGACCATCACAAGCAAACAAAATCACAAAAGTACAACAAAGGAAAAAAATGTACTGGGTATAATGTGCTCAAAGAGTATGGAAGAAGAAAATACCAAAACTCAGAACAGTGGCCTGTCTCTCTATGGACCCTCTATCCTGTTCCATTAGTGGTGACCCACCCCCAAATCAGGCTCCACCCAACTACACCCGAGTTTGGAATGGTGACCTGCATTCAGCCAGACCAGAGAATGGAGCAGCAACATATCTGTTGATCTCTGTCTACCAGACCACAGGCCAAAGCACCAGCCAAACTCTGCCAGACCAGAGACCACAGCAGCAGGAAATCTCTCCGAGATCAGAGTCCAGAGCAGGGGACACGCTCTGCCAAACCCGAGGCCAGAGTAGTGGATAAGATCTGCCAGACCAGAGACCAGAAAACATTGGCAGAGGTGCCAAGCTTGGGGCTCTACATACTGTATCAATCCCTTGCCACCTCCTTGCCACTCTCACTGGAACTTATGAAGCATGGCTTAAGCCTCCCTGAAATGGGAAAGAATCAGGTCTAGGGGGATAGAAGGATTTTGTCCCATGTCCTCAGTCAGTCCCAGAGACAAAAAAAAATGCAGTGAGAGTCAAAACAGTTAAACAAGACACAGACTAGATCCCATTGCTTGTGAAGCAGAAAAATACACAGAGCCAGACAGCAGATCCCACCACTCCTGCAGTGGAAAAATGAAAGTAGGATATCAGTGAATCCCTGATGCAGGAGCTACCTGCATTGTCCTTGTCCAAAGATCCAGAGATCACAGAAAACTGGGTACTCTACCACCCTTTACAGATAGGGGCACATTCCTCCTCTCTGAGGTCCAGAGAACACAGAAAAGTGGATGCTCAACTCCCTTTACAGATGTGGCCCTTCAAGGGGGGGTCTGGAATGTCTTCCAGGCTCCCTGTGGCCCACAGTTGTCCAGAGCATCAGCTCTAACCTTTCTGACCACATAGATGCATTTTGCCCCATGGCCCGAAAAAAGAAACTAGAGAAACACAGAGACAGACACAGACAGATACAGACAGAGTGCTCACTTACTGGCTGTTGTTCAGTTCCTTGTGCCCGGGGTGCTTGGGAGTCTTGAGGATCCAATATGAGACCCCACATGTTATGCCCAGATCTTAGGGTCCCCAAAGATCATCAGGAGCCGGACCACATATGTAAGAGCAAAGAATTTTATTTGGGCTTAAGCTGGGTCTCTCCAACATCACCAACAGAGTGGATCATAGAGCAGAACCCTGAGCAGCTGCATGGCAGGGTTTTGACTGGGGTTTTAGGAAGGACCAGGAAGTTCCAGTTTAACAGTTACAGGATTGGGTGACATTCAGCAATGGCAAGCTTTTTATAAAGTGATTGGCTAGCTAACATAACTAACATTGAGCAAGCTATCTCTAGGCCTCAGGAATGTTAGGTATTTTCTGTGTCACTGAATGTTCTACTACAAGGTTGGTAGGGTGCTCAGCACATATATCCCACTTTAAGATACTTTTCCATCCTTGTGGTTATCCTCAGACTGTTCCTTGGGTAAGGAATCTTACAACATGCCCCAATTCCTGGTGACCTTATGGTAGAGTCACTAGTCTGGTGACCTTTAAGTGACCTTTTAAGGCCTAGTTCTTGGTGTCCTTTGGGAGGTGTCAGATAGGTTCTCTCAGTTCTAAAAGATCCATTTGAATTTTGTGGGGGTTGTAAATGGTATGTCCTGTGTCAGAGAGCACTCCAATATCAAGCTGTGATATAGAAGAGTAGAACTGATGATGTAAAGGATTTACTATTGCTGAGAAACTAGTGGTCCCGTTAGAATTTAGCTGAAGGAAAGCTGCCTGTAAAATACTTCACAGATAAGTAGTATGCTGACCAGGCCTGTTAGAGAGTAGGATCCTGGATTATGTAGAAATGTGGCAGGGTGAGGTTTTTTAATTTGTAATTTTCCAACGTGTATTTATTAATTCGTGAATGCGAATGAAAACAGACCAGATTGGTGGGTGTTCAATTTGGGTCAGGTTGCTTGATCCAGTGAATATTGAATTTCAAATTAAGGGACTGTCCTATGCCCATATGTCCAATCCTGATTGACACAGTAATGTCAATTCAAATTTGAGACACAGGCTATTGGCTAAAGCTGTTTCTGTCAGGTTACAGGTCTTAGCAGCTAATATTGTACACAGGGGCAAGGTCAAATAGTATCTTATTAATTGCTTTCCTTCTATAAGAGAATGACCTGTGTTTTTCAAAGTCAGTATACCTATGTGTTTTGTTTTTGTTTTTGTTTTTTTTTTTTTTTCAACTAAGAGGTTAACAGCACTGGCTGCTCTTCCAGAAGTCAAAAGTTCAATAAACCACTGATAAACCACATGGTGGTGACTCACAACATCTATAATGAGATCTGGTGTTCTTTTCTGGCATGCAAGTATACATGCATGCAGTACACTCTACACGTAATAAATGAATATTTAAAATAGTCAGTTGTTGGTATTATTACATTTTGTTTTGTTGATGCATCATTGCTCTAGTCTCTTATTAGTTAATATTCTCTGATAATCCCCAGTCATTAAGAATTTCATTTCTTTTCTCTAGTATTTGACATTTGTTTTTGTTTAAAGCAATGACTCCTGTAGATAAGCCTTTCACATGTTTTGTAGTTTACATTTTATTTGAACACTGAATGCTACCTCTAATGTCCAGTGCTTAGAACATAGTTCTGCAACTCTTTTCAGGTGTACCCTGACTGGTCAGTGTGAAGTAAAGAAGACCAGTGAATGAGTGTCCATTGACTTTCCTGGTTTGTTTGTTTGTTTGTTTGTTTTTGGAGGTGGGTAATTACAACTAAAGAGGGACCTGTGTAAGAACTGAGTTCACTGACCTACTTTGAAGCTTTAGTTACAACACAAGAAGGGAGGGGGAGGAGGGAAGATGGCAATGAGTCAGGTAATCAACTTTAGACAGTAAAAGTGAAAACTGTACATTTGGAGGGATTCATATACAGTGAAATCAAGAATATGGATTAGGAGCTGAGCTTGTTTCTGGAAAGCAAATTTCTATAGTTGAACTATAGATCTGGAGAAACTCATGTGGTAATTCCTAACAGGAATGTCCCCTCTGTCCCTGTTTGAAAATGCACAACCTGAGAGGAAAAAAAAAAAGGTTTGAGTAATAATTGATGTGCCCTAATACATACCTGAAGTACCTGAAGAATATTGGACCATAAGGCCATTTTCAACTTTTAAAAATAATTTTTGAGATTAT
Source organism: Meriones unguiculatus (assembly GCF_030254825.1). NCBI lineage: Eukaryota > Metazoa > Chordata > Mammalia > Rodentia > Muridae > Meriones > Meriones unguiculatus. Next base: position 140,528 of record NW_026843691.1, read on the forward strand.
AATGAAATCATTTCATCCTTCTCTCTTCTCTCTACTCTTACATCTCAAATGCTGGGATGAATCGTTAAGGAGGCTACTTAACAATCAAAGCAGACGTGGCTGTCAGGTTCTCCCAGCATCCCTCAGTCCTCACCTGTTATAAGGTATGGGTGTCATACACAGATCTCTAGCCCAGGAGTTGAGTTGCCCTCCTCCCAGCTGTCCTTACTATGTATTCTAAATGTTTTTGTTACTTGATCTTTTTCATTTGTCCTTTATCCTCCTGGCCCTTTGTTCAGGCTCTCCACTTCTCTTTCTCCTCTCTTCTCACATAGCTCAGGGTCATGTCAACTCTAGACTGTCCCAGATTTCCCTGTGTCTGACTATGTTCTCTCGTCTATCTATAATAAACTTTCTACTCCAACATACATAGGAACAGCCACATCCTTTTTGTTTTATATCTCATTTTCATTGAGCTCCCATTAACTACTCCTTTCTTTCAAATTCATGGCCATTTGTTTCTTTATTGGTTGTTACTCTTTGGCTTTGACTGAAGTTTGGCTGATGGACTTCCCAACTATGAGGTAGAGATGAATTCACTGGACACTGAGTGTGTAACATAAATTACCTGTATCTTGGAAAATGAACAGGTGCCCTGGGAGAGTGGAAGATTGAATTTTAAATCATTTCCAAGATGAGGGTGTTGGAGGATATTTGATCCCAGGGTGATCCCTGAGATTGTGAACTGTAAAAACACGTGCTTTGTTTGGTGTGGGTGAGCCCTAACACAAATCTTAATTCCAAGAATTTACAATTTATTGTAAACAGGTGATTACGGTATGGTTCCGTCAGCCCTAGGACATGCCTTTAATTCAAAAGCTCTCTGTGCACAGGATTTAATAGTGTTAATTCTAGGTCAAGAGGCAAAGCAAGAAACCAGCTGACAGATATTAAAGAGTAAGTGGAACTTTCAGCTGAAATATATTTAAGACAGAGGGTAAAAGTGGAAGGAGTTTTAGCTTTGTAGATTTTGGGCTTTTTGAACTTTGAGCTAGAAGCCTTTGGCCTTGGGTTCCTTTAGCCTATCCTCCCTGAGCTGTCATCTGAACTGGTGAGCTTTTGGGGCTTTTTCCTCTTAGAGGTGAGGTGAATAGCAGGGTCAGATGGGTGCTTTCTTTGCCTCTCTGCACTAGCAGGTTTTAAAATCGAATAATTGGGATTTTCATTCTTTTATAACAACACTAGGTTTCTGTGTGCCCATAGGGTTTAGGACAAAGCTAGAATGCTTCTGCTATCTGCATCATTTGATCTTTGATCCACTGGTAGAGGAGCTACTACTGTCCTGAGACTCAGCTCTATTGTTCAAGATAATGATGTACTCTGGGCAGGCCTAACAATCAGGAGCAACAGTGGGAGGTAGTTTATGGGTTTGTTCTGGGATTTTCCTCTGAGGTAGCTCTAAAGAGCTGTGAGTGAGACCAGACCATGTCATGCTGAGTGTGGGGCCATTGTCCCCAGGCCAGGAAGAGCAGGCTGCTGAGCTATCACAGCCTGTTCTGCTTTGAAAGAGATGGACTGTGGTTCAGACTGTGGTTCAGGCTGTGGTTCTGTTGGTCTCCATGTGGTGATCTCGGCAGAGACCCTTGGCCTCCAACCCTTCTTGAGTGTCCAGAGAAGTGAGGACTTTGTGGCCTGGGCAGTAGAAAGTTGTGGTGCTTATAATATCACTTTCACAGACTAAGATCAGAAAGGAGAGGAGAACCTCCCCTATTAGTGGACTTGGGGAGTGGCATGCAAGCAGAGGGAGGAGGGAGGGTGGGATTGGGATGGGAGGAGGGAGGGGCTTATGGGGGGATGCAGAATGAATAAAGTGTAATTGATGAAAAAAAATAATAATAATAATATCACTTTCTAGTGTGCACACACATGCATTGGTTTTGCAGTGGACAGATTGGAAAACTGAAGGTCTCATTTCTAGAAATGATGAATGTTGTATTCCACATACAGCTTTGAGTAACAAATTTTACAAATCGTTTTGAAACTGGAAGAAAATAGGTGGTGGTGCTCATCTTTCAGGAATACTTGATTATGTTTTTTTTTTAACTTTCAACTACCACCAGTCACAATGGCATGCTTTAGAGAAATTCAATTCCAGGGTACAAAATGAATTTCTGAGATGCAGAATTTTGTCAGGTGTGCCTGGTTTTAGGTAAGTGGATAGGGCAGATTCCACATCTTGTGACATAATCCATGCATCAGAAAACATATTAAATTATTCTCCAACATTGCTTTGTGTGTGACTTTTGGCAAGGGCTGGGATGTGCCTGAACCCACCAGGGAACATGAGACACTGCAAGCCATAGCTTATCTTTATGATCAACTCCATTTTTCCACTTCCAGAGCAAAAGGGCTCTCTGGAAAGGAGGTTAGTAGTAGATGGAGGGTTAGAATTATAACAGTTTAGGTGTCACTTTGAGTTTGTCTTGTGTGATTTGTGAAATCTGTGTTTATTTGATTTTTATTAAAAAACAATCAAAGTTATCTCTGGTCCAGTGCACATTTTTCATGTTAGAGTGTCCTTAGGTCTTTTCATGTAAACTTGGCTATATTTTAGGCTTATGTTTTTGGCTTTTTCTCTCACCCCTTCATTCTTTCACAAACACTGTACACGTTCTTAATTATTGAAGTTTGTGGTAAGTACAGAAGTCACATAATGCCAGAAGATTATGAGATTCATGACAATAGAATCATCCCTCATTTTTCTGTTTTCCTCTGTTTCTTACCAGGTGACTTTTCTGATATGAGATAGAGATTTTGGATTGTTCCTTAGCAATCACATAAAGACAATTTGCACTATGTCTGTAGAAGGCAGAAGAGACAACATGAAGGTGAGTGATACCAGTTGGACAGTTTATTCTTTCCTTTTGACAATTTCTTTTGGTGATCTGTCATTTTCTTCAGAAGTTTCATGTGTCCAGTTGTCTCCATATTCATTAGTTGGAAGATTTTATTCTCCTGAAAAGATTAAATCAAAACCCTGCCCCATCCCTAATTCAGGGGAGAGGGTCCTACCTTTTTAGGCATGTTATATCTTTTATAGGGCAAAATGGTTTTTTGGAAATAAAAAAAGTATAATATCTCAATTAAAGTTAAAAGATCTTTGAAAGTTTATAAATATACCTTAAAGTGTATTTATTTCTAGATAATAAAGTGCATTCACTTTGATTTTCAGCCTGTCTTTTACATGTAGCTTTTAAATGAAATCAATGTAAATCATATGTGCCTGCCTCTGCTTCCCAGGTGGTATATAAAAGGCATGTGCCTCCCAAATGCTGGGATTAAGGCTGTGAACCACCAACACCCTGTCATTGTAACTCCTGAATTCAGAAAACAACTAATTAATAGTGAACTGCTTGTCTCTGCTGGGATTAAAGCCACTGTCTGTCACTACACTGCTCAAAAATTTTATATTCACTCCAAATTATTCCATCTCAAACAAGTTTATAACTTTGAATTTACTTAAAACATTTAAACCTCTTAACTGTTTTTCATATGAAACAACAAAAGTATCCTTTTTATTTAAGAAGAAAAAACTAGTCTTTATAAGTTTGTGTGGACTCAATGACCAAGCTGTCTGATGAACAGTTACCTCTGCTTATTCAGGGGATCTCCACTATTCAAATCTAATTATTATCAATTTTGATAGGATCCACCATTCCTTTCCTGTGGAGACATTTAGTTTTACCTGTGAAGACACAGTTCAACAGTTTCTCATTGTCTACTCCTTTTAGTTTTGTTTACTTCTTTTTGTTGTACAGTATTTAGGTGTGCTGTTAAGTTGCTAGTAAGAGATCTTGCAGATTTTTTTTTTTTCTAAATGTACTTAGTGCTATGAACTGTCTTCTGGTCAACATTTCTATTGTGTACTATGAGTTTTGATATGTTATATATTCATTTCATGGAATTATTGCAAGTTTCTTATATCTTTTGATACTTCCACTGTTCAAGTATATTATCAGTTTTGCAGAAAAATGTATGAGTTGCTGAGAAGATGGAACAATCTTTTGTGCTTGGGTGGATGTTCTGTAAACATCATTTGGGTATATTTAGTTTTTTGATGTTAGTTAGCTGGAGCATTTCTCTGTTTAGTTTGGTCAGGAGTGTCCATTGGTGAGAGTGATATATTGAAGTCTTCCTCTATTGGTTTATGAGGGCCAGGATGTGATGCAAGCTGCAGAAGTGTTTCTTTTATAACTTGGGTGCTCTTAGGTTGGGGGCATAGATGTTAAGTGTTGAAATGTTATATTGCTGGATGTTTTATTTTAATATGTCATGTCATTTGCCATCTTTTGATTAGCTTTTTTTTGGAAACTGTTTCGTTACATATTAAAATTTCTATACAAGCTTGATACTCTAGTCCATTTATTTAGAATATCTTTTTCCAACCCTTTACCTTGAGATAATGTCTATCTTGATGTGAAGCTTTGTTTGTTGTACTTAGAAGGAGGGTGGATTCTATTTTATCATCAATTTTGTGAGTCTGTGTCTTTTTTTTTTGTTTTTGCCTGTTAGGTAAAATTTATATTAATTAATTAATGTATTTATTTATTTATTTTTTTAGTTTTATTTTTTTTTTAGTTTTCTTTTTTTTTCAATGCAGTTGTGGAGTCTGTGTCTTTTTATTGGTGAATTTGGGTTGATGTTATTAAGAAATATCATTGAACAGTGATTGTTATTTTTGTGGTGGTGGTGGTTTTAGCACCTTGAGTGGGGCTGTATTTATAGATACATATTATTTAAAATTGACCTTTTTATGGACCATCTTATTTTCCCCATTTGGTGATTGAAACTTTCTGGGCATGGTTAGTAATTTGTATTGTATTGTATTGGCTTCTGCAGTTTTTTAGAGTCAGAAGCACTCTGTCTAAGCCCTTCATCTTCTAGCATTTTTACTGAGAATACAGGATTAATTCCAAGAGATCTCCCTTTTTTGTTTTTTGGTTGGTTTTTGTTTGTTTTGGTTTGTCGGATTGGTTGGTTAGTTTGGTTTGTTTGTTTGTTTTCAGTTGCAGCTTTTCATATTCTTTCTTCGTTCTGTATATTTAGAGTTTTGATTATTCTCTGGTAAGAGGACTTTCTTTTCTGATCCAGTATCTTTGGTATTTTGTATGCTTCTTGTGCTTTGATAGACATCTTCTTCTTTAGGTTAAGAAATTTTTCTTGTATGATTTTGTTGAAAATGTCTTCTGGACCTTTGATTTCATCCTTCTTCTTCTAATCTGATTATCAGCATGTTGTGTGTTGTCATAATGTCCCAGAGTTCCTGGATGTTTCCTGAAAGTTTGTATGTAGACAGGCTGGTTTTGAACTTCTAGCTCTAACTCCAGTCGAGTGTTGGGCTTAAATGTAGGCCAACATGCCTGGCATCAACATCACCATCATTGGCTGCTGAGCATGGAATATATGGTTTTAGGTATTTATTTTGTTTTGTTTTGTATATGTAAGCATAGGCTATTGTGTTGATTTTCATCAACATCATGCATTTGAAATTTGGCAGGGAGTATATTTAATTTCTTAGGATGGCATTTAATGATGACACTAACACTATCTGAGCTTTCTGAGTCATTGAATTGTGGGTTTGTGACACTCTCCTTACCTGTTGTATTTTTTTTTTTAAATTTTGTTTGTTTTATTCCCATTTAATTCATTTTTTATTTAAATTTGTTTTTTTTTTAATTTATTCTCTGACATGAACTCGAGTCTTTGATTACCTCCTCCTGAGTGTTGCAGTCTTGCAATGCCACAGAGGAAGATGATGCAGCCATCCTTGATGAGACCTGATAAGCTAGAAGGGAAGGAATTCCTCCCCAATTAGGAGACTAGAGAAAGGGCATAGGGGCAGAAGAAGGAGGGTCAGTGGGCCTGGGAGGAGATGAGGGAGGGGGCTATGGCAAGGATACAAAGTGAACACATTGCAATAAATAAATTAATTAAATTAAAAAATAATTTATCCACTAAACATCCCAATTGTAATCTTCTCCCTTGACTCTTCCTTGTCTCACTCTCCATTCTTCTTTCCTCCTTATCCCACTTCCTATATCTCAGATACAGGGAACCCTCCTCTCCTACCATCTGTACCCAGCCTATCAAGTCTCACTAGGACTTCCTGCATCCTCTTCCTCTGTGGCGTAGCAATGCCCCCTCCACCAAGGGGAAATGATCAAATAGCAGACAACAGAGTCCATGTCAAAGCCAGCACCTTCTCCCCTTACTATGAATTGAACATGTAGACTGAGCTGCCTATCAGCTACATCTGAGCAGAGGTCTGGTTCCTCTTCATGAATGGTCTTTGGTGGGTCCATCAATCTCTGCAAGTCCCAATGGCCCCAGATTTGTTGTCCTTGTTGGTCTTCTTATGGAGGTCCTGTCAGCTATGGGTCTTTCTATCCCCCAAGACTTTCCTATGACCCCCCTGTGCTCTGCTCAAAGTTTGGCTGTGAGTCTTAGCATCTGCTTTGATCCCCTGCTGGGTAGAGACTTTCAGAGGACATGTATGTTAAGCTCTCACTCTGTTCCCTCTCTTTAGTCACTTCTGGTGTCGATTCTATTTGCCCTTTTGAATGAGAATTGAGCATCCTTCATAGGGTCCTCCTTTTTATTTAGCTCCTTTAGGTCTGTGGATTGTAGTACATTTATCCTGTATTCTGGCTATTATCCACTTACAAAAGATTATATACCATGCATGTCTTTCTGCTTCAGGGTTACATCACTTAGGATGATCATTTGTAGTTCTATCCACTTGCCTGAAAATTTCATGGTTTCCTATTTTAAATACATGAGCATTATGTAAATATACCACAATTTCTGTCATCATTGTTCAGTTGAGAGACATGTAGGTTGTTTCACAATTCTGGCTATTATGAATATAGATGCTATGAACATAGTTGAACAAATGTCTTTGTTAAATGGTGGAGCATCTTTTTGTTATATGCCCAGGAATGGTATAGCGGGGTCTTGAAGTAATACTATTTCCAATTGTCTGAGAAAGTATCAGATTGATTCCTAAAGTGGTTGTATAAGTTGCACTCCCACCAGGAGTGTTCCTCTTTCTTCACATTCTAACTAGCACATGCTGTCATTTCAGGTTTTTTTCTTAGACATGATGAGTTTAAGATGGAATGTCAGTGTAGTTTTGATTTGCATTTCCATGATGACTATGGATATTGAGCATTTATTTAAGTGTTTTCCACCATTTGATATTCCTCTGTAGAGAATTCTCTGTTTAGTTCTGTACCCCAGTTTGAAAGTGCATTATTTGGTTTGTTGGAGTTTAATTTATAGCGCTCTTTATATATTTTGTTTGTTATTTATAGAGCTCTTTAGAGAGCTCTCTGTTGTTTGTAGGGTTGGAGAATGTCTTTCTCAGGCTGTAGGTTGTCATTTTGTTCTATTGACAAAGTTCTTTGCTTCATAGAATCTTTTCATTTCATGAGATCCTATTTATTAATTGTTGATTTTAGAGCCAGTGCTCTTGGTATTCTGTATAGGAAGTTATCCTCTATGCCAATGACATCAAGGCTCTTTCCCACTTTTTCTTCTAACAGATTTTGCATATCTGGTTTTATGTTGAAAGTCTTTGATCAACTTGAACTTTAGTTTACTGCAGGGTGATAAATACGGTTCTACTTTTATTTTTCCACATGTGGACTTCCAGTTAGACCAGCACCATTTGTTGAAGATGCTGTCCTTTTCCCATTGCATGGTTTTGGATTCTTTGACAAAAATCAAGTGTCCATAGGTGTGTGGGTTTACTTATGGATCTTCACTTCAATTCCATTGATCCACCATTCTGTCTTTATTCCAGTACTGTGCAGTTTTTATTACTATTGATTTATAGTAGAGCTTGAGATGAAGAATGGTGATACCTACTGAAGATCTGCTATTGTACAGGATTGTTTTAGCTATTCTGGCTTTTTTATTTTTCCATAATAAAACTGAGAATTGTTTTTCTCGAGTTCCTTAAGGAATTGTTTTGATATTTTGATGGGAATATCATTGATTCTGTATATTGTTTTTGGAACCATGGCAATTTTTGCTATGTTGATCCTACTGATCCATGAGCATGAGAAATATTTCTATCTTCTGGTATCTTTTTCAATTTCTTTCTTCAGAGACTTGAAGTTTTTTTTTTCATATAGATTTTTCACTGGCTTGTGAGGATAACATCAAGATACATTATATTGTTTTTTTTCCTGGCTATTGTAAACTGTGTTATTTTCCTAATTCTTTCTCAGTCCATTTGTCTTTTGTATACAAGAGTGCTACTGATTTTTGTTTTTTAGTTAACTTTATATCCAGCTACTTTGCTGAAGTGTTTTTCACCTGTAGGCATTTCCTACAGTAGAATTTTTGGGGTCATTTTTGTATACTGTCATATCATCTGTGAATAGTGATATTTGACTTCTTCCTTATCAATTTGTGTCCCCTTGATCTCTGTTAGTTGTCTTATTGCCCTAGATAGGACTTTGAGTACTATATTGAAGAGATTTGGAGAGAGTGTGTAGCCTTGTCTTATCCTTGAGTCCAGTAGAATTGATTTAACCTTCTTTTCATTTAGTTTGATGTTAGCTATAGGATTTTTATATACTGTCTTTACTATTTTTAGATATGTGCCTTTGTCCCTGGTCTCTCCAGGACTGTAAACAAGAATAACTTTTGTATGTTGTCAAATGCTTTTTCAGCATCTAAGAAACTGGTCCTGTGTTGTTGTTTTTTTTTTTTCAATTTCTTTATATGGTGGATTACATTGATGGATTCCATATACTTAACCACCCCTGCATGCCTGGGATGAAGATTACTTGGTTATAGTGGATGATATCTTTGATATGTTCTTGGATTTGATTTGCGAGTAATTTATTGAGTATTTTTACATCATTGTTCATAAAAGAGATTGGTCTGAAATTCTCTTTCTTTTTGGGGAGCTTTGAGGATTCATCAAGGTGACTGTGGTCTTACAAAAGGAATTTGTTCATGTTGCATACATTTCTATTTTATGGAATAATTTGGAGAATATCAGTATTCGCTCTTCTTTGAAGGTCTTGTAGAATTCTGCTCTGAAATGATCTGGCCCTTGGAATTTTTTGGTTGGGAGGATTTTGGTGGCTGCCTCTATTGTCTTAAGCACTATAAGACTATTTAATATCTTTACCTGAATTGATTCAACTTTGGTAAGTGGAATCTAAAGAGAATTGTAGATTTTCAAATTCTGTGTCATATAGGCTTTTGACATAAGAGTTAATGGTTCTTTGAATTTTCTCAGTGTCTGTTAGATCTTTCTTTCAGACTTTGTGGATTTGGATAGTATCTTTCTGTCATTTACTTAGTTTGGCTAAGAGTTTGTCTGTGTTTTTGATTTTCTCAAAGAACTACCTCTTGGTTTCTTCGATTCTTTGAATTAGTATCTTTGTTTCTAATTTATTGATTTCAGTCCTGAGTTTGGTTTTTCCTAGTGGTCTACTCCTGCTGGGTGTGCCTGCTTCTTTTTTCCTAGGGCTTTTAGGTGTGCCATTAAGTTGCTTGTATGGGATGTCTCCAATAGCTTACAAAGGCCTTTAGTGCTGTTAAAACTCCTCTAAGTACTGCTTTCATTGCATCCCATATGAAGTTGAGAAATCTTCTATCAAGGTCTGCAAAGTATTCTGTTGGTATTTTGATGGAAATTGCATTGAATCTGTTGATTGCTTTTGTTAAGATGTCCAATTTTACTATGTTAATCCTGCCAAACTATGAACATGGAAGATAGTTCCATCTTCTGAAATCTTCTAATTCTTTCTTCAGAGACTTGAATTTTTTTTCATACAAGTCTTTGACTTGCTTGGTTATGGTCACACCAAGATACTTTATGTCCTTTGGGGCTATTGTGAAGGGGGTTGGTTCCCTAAATTCTTTCTCAGCTCTTTTGTCTTTTGTAGGAGGGCTACTGATTTTTTTGAGTTAATTTTGTATCCAGCCCCTTTGACAAAGGTGTTTATCACCTGTAGGAGTTCTCTGCTAGAATTTTTGGAGTTACTCGGGTATACTATCATATCATCTGCAAATAGTGATAACTTGACTTCTTCCTTTCCAATTTGTATCCCCTTGATCTCCTTCAACTGTCTTATTGCTCTAGCAAGGACTTCCAGAACTATGTTAAAGAGATATGGAGAGAGTGGGCAGCCTTGTCATGTCTCTGATTTCAGTGGGATTGATTTAAGTTTCTCTCCATTTAGCTTGATATTGGCTATAGGCTTGCTGTATATTGCCTTTACTATGTTTAGGTATGTGCCTTTTATCCCTGATCTCTCCAAGACTTTAAACATGAATGGATGCTGGATTTTTTCAAATGCTTTTTCAACATCTAAGGAGATTATCATGTGTTTTTTTCTTTCAATTTTTTAATATGGTAGATTACATTGATGGATTTTTGTATATTGAACCACCCCGGCATACCTGGCATAAAGCCTATATGGTCATAGTGGATGATATATTTGATGTGTTCTTGTATTGGGTTTTCAAAGTATTTTGTTGAGTATTTTTGCATCAATGTTTATAAGGGAGATTGGCCTGAAATTATCTTTCATGGTTGTGTCTTTGTGAGGTTTAGGTTACAAGGTGACTGTGGCTTCAGTGAATGAGTTTGGTAGTGTTCCTTCTGTTTCTATTTTGTGGAATATATTGAAGAGAGCTGGAGTTACCTCTTCTTTGAAGGTCTGGTAGAATTCTTCACTGAAACCATCTGGCCCTGAGCTTTTTGTGGATTGGAAACTTTTGATGAATGTTTCTATTTCCTTAGTGGATACAGAAATATTTTATTGATTTACCTGGTCTTGATTCAGCCTTGGTAAGTTGAATCGACCAAGAAAATTGTCCATTTCATTTAGATTTTCAAATTGTGTGGCATATAGACTTTTGAAGTAAGTCCTAATGATTGTTTGGATTTCCTCAGTGTCTTTTGTTTTGTCCCTGTTTGCATTTCTGATTTTGTTAATTTGGATAGTGTCTCTCTGCCTTTTCGTTAGTTTGGCTAAGGGTTTGTCTGTCTTCTTGATTTCCTCAAACAACCAGCTCTTGGTTTTATTGATTCTTTGAAATGTTTTATTTGTTTCTAATTTATTGATTTCAGTCCTGAGTTTGATTATTTCCAGGTGTCTATTCCTTTTTGCTGTGTTTGCTTCTTTTTTTCTAGGGCTTTTAGGTGAGCCATTTAAGTTGATTATATGAGATGTTACAAATTTCTTCTTGAAGGCACATAGTGCTATGAACTTTCCTCTTAGTACTGCTTTCATCATGTCCCATAAGTTTGGGTATGTCGTGTCTTTATTTTCATTGAATTCTAGGAAGACTTCAATTTCTTTCTTTATTTCTTCCCTGACCCAGCTGTCGTTTAGTAGTGAGTTTTTCAGTTTCCATGTGTGTGTAGGCTTTTTACTATTTCTTTTGTTGTTGAGGTCCAGCTTTAGTCCATGGTAATTAGATAGGATACAAGGCATTATTTCAAACTTCTTGTATCTGTTGAGGCTTACTTTGTGACCAATGATATGGTCTATTTTGGAGAAGGTTCCATGAGGTACTGAGAAATAAATTCTTTTGTGTTTGGGTGTAAGGTTCTGTAGATGTCTGTTAGGTCCATTTGATTCATGACCTCTGTTAGAGATATTGTTTTTTTTTTCATTTCTGTTTTGTTGACCTGTACTTTGTTGAGAGTGGGGTGTTGAAGCCTCCCACTAGTAATGTATGGGAATCTGTATGTGGTTTAGGTTTTATTAATGTTTCTTTTACAATCGTGGGTACCTTTGTATTTGAGGCATAGATGTTCAGAATTGTGATTTCTTCTTGGCCGAATTTTTCTTTGATGAGTATGAAATGACCTTCCTCATGTCTTTTGATTAATTTTGGTTGAAAATATATTTTATTTGATATTAGAATGGCTACTCCTGCTTGTTTCTTAGGTCCATTTGCTTGGACCCTTACAGCTCTTTACTCTTACGCAATGTCTACATTTGTGACTTAGATGTGTTTCTTATATGCAGCAGATTGTTGGGTCTTGTTTACATATCCATTCTGTTAGTCTGTGTCTTTATTGGAGAGTTAAGTGATTTGATGTTGAGGGAAATTAATGAGCAGTGGCTGTTAGTTCCTTCTATTTTGATGTTGGTTGTGGTACTGTTTTTGTGTGCTTGCTTACTTTTAGTTTTCCTGTAGTGACATTATTTATTCCCTGTCTTGTCCTGAATGTAATTAGCTTTCCTGGGTTATAGTTTTCCTTCTAGGAGCTTCTGTACCTCTGGATTTGTGGGTAGGTATTGTTTAAATTTTTTTTGTCATTAAATATCTTGTTTGTTCCGTTATGATGACTGAGACTTTTGCTGGGTATAGTAGCCTGGGTGGACATCTATGTTCTCTTAGGGTCTGCATGATATCTGTTCAGGTCCTTCTGGCTTTCATAGTATCTGTTGGTGTGATTCTGATGGGTTTGCCATTATATGTTACTTGGCCTTTTTCCCTTGCAGCTTTTAGTATTTTTTCTTTGTTCTGTATACCTACTGTTTATTATATGGTGGGAGAATTTTCTTTTCTGTTCTAATTTATTGGGTGTTCTCTAGGCCTATTGTATTCTTATAGACCTCTCTTCTAAGTTGGGGACATTTTCTTCTATAATTTTGCTGAAAATATTTTCTGGGCCTTGGAGGAGGAAATCTTCCTTTTCCTCTATTCCTATTATTTTTAGGTTTTGCCTTTTCATGTTGTCTTGGATTTCTTGGATGGTCTGTGTCAGGAATTTTTTAGATTTAATATTTTCTTTGATGGATACATCGATTTCTTCCATTGTGTCTTCCACACCTGAGATTCTTCCATCTCTTATAGTCTATTGGTTATGCTTACCTCTGTAGTTCCTGTTTTCTTCCCTAAGTTCTTTTTCTCCACAATTTCATCCATGTGTGTTTTCTTTAATTTTTCCAATTCTATCATCAGATCTTGAGCCATTTAATTGATTTCCTTCACCTCTCTGACTGTATTTTCTTATAATTCCTTCAGCTGTTTGTTTGAACAATCCTCTGTTTCTTTAATTTCTTTCAGTGATTTAAGTAATTCCTCTCTAAAGGCCACACATTGTTTGGCTGCAACTTCTTGTATTTCTTTTTGGATGTCCATAATCTGTTTGACTTTATCTTCTTCCATTTCTTTGCAGATGGAAATAATCTGTTTGACTTTATCTTCCTCTAGATCTTTACACAGTGTATTTGTTTCCTCTATTTTCCTGTTCATAAGCACAGATGTAAGGTCATCTTCTTGAATTTCATTTATACTGGGGTATCCAGGGCTGCTTGCTCCTGGATAACTGGGTTCTGGAGATGCCATATTGCTCTGTATTTTGTTGGTTGAGCCTTTATACTGGCCTCTACCCATTTGGCTACCTTAGGTGTTGGGTGTTAGTTTCTGTTACTTCCTGGAATCCTGTTGTGGGTCAAATCCCCTTGGCAGGAAGATGATTTTTCCCAAAGGAGACCTCCTCAGCTTTTTGGGTATGGTCACTGAATGGCAGGTGATTTTCAGGAATTGCCACAGCTCACCACAGGCATGCAGACCTGAATAGTAATTGTGGCCTTTGTTAGTAAAGGGGACTATCCTCTCATCCAGAGAAATCCTGGAGACAGCTGCCCTGCTGCTGGGTTTCTTGCTGTAAATTTAGTGAGCTGCTGCTGTAACCTGGGTGCCTTGTGGTTTGGTCAGTTTAGTTAGGGAAAACTGATTGTCCTTTGGAGCTGTATCTGGGGGTTGATCTTGGGGAACCCAGGCTTCCGTAGGTCTGAGTTTGGAGCTCTGTGCCCCAGTACCCAAGTGGTAATCAATGGCAGGCGAGCACCACTCTCATGTGTACAGCAGGAGGCTAGAGTCTGGAGCCTGTGGATAACCAGAAACTTTTCTGGAGCTATAAAAGTTTCTGGCCCTGAGTAGGGCCAGATATTTTCCCCCAACTTTGGGTTTTCTCCCTACAGGAAGACCCAGTCTATACTGTTCGGGGGGGCATGTAGAGTGCATAGGCACTCGCTTGTGAGTTGTTGCTCCAAGCTGGTGACTGGCAGGAACCTGATAACTTTTCCTGAGAACATTCCTGTGTGTGGTGATGGTAGTGGTGGTGGGGGTCATCTGAGTGCTCTAAGCTGGGACCTGCTGTTTCCCTCTTTGTGAGGTTTTCTTCCAACGGAGAAACCCAGCCTCTAGTGCCCTGGGGAACACAGTTCTGTCTGTGACAGAGAGTCAGGTGCACAGAGCTGGCAGCTGGAGCCCCACTCAGGGCTGACTGCTGTACACCCGCAAGTCTACAGGACCTTTTCCAGGGATAGACTGGGTGACCTGAGGTCAGACCCACTTGCTTCCTTCCCTGTGGGGTTTTCTCAAGACTGGGGATCCCAGTCTCTGGTGCCCTGCAGTGCACAGTTCAGCCGGGGAAGGTGATCAGGACATGCTTCTTGGGTCTATTTGCTTGAAAACCTTACTCCTGCCACAACAGCCCAGGAAATTTTCCAGGGATTAGCTGGGTGCTCTGAGGTTGAACCCAATTTTTTTCTCATCATTGGGTTTCTTATCACCTGGTAAAAACAGTCAATGGTGTTTGGGGGCCAACAGTTCCAACTATTTGTCACTGTGCAGTCTCTGCTACCCTGCTGATTAGTCACAGTATGCAATCAGCTCTGTGATCTGGGATCTGTTTTTAATTTTTACTGAATATGAGTATTTTGATTGCATGCATGAATATGAACCTCTTGTGTGCCTGATTATCACAGTAGTCCAAAGATGCGTTCAGAACTCATGAACTTATAGCAATTGATAGTAGTGGGTCCCAGTTAAACACTGACAATTGAGACCAATTACTTGCAAGAGCAGCAAGAGCTCCTCACTGCTGAGCCATCTCTCCTGCCTTATGTTGCTTATTTATGATCATTTACATTGCTAATATTTTCATCTTTCTATTTTTAGCTGTTTAAGCATGCATTCCCTTTTAGTGAGATCTTATTAAAGTTACAGTTTGAGCTAGGGCAGTGAAGATTTCTGGAAAATGAATACAACTGGAGTGAATGTATAATTCCTTGTAGAAGCTTCAGTAAAGACCTCTCAGTTCTTTCAATCTTTTGTGTTTGTTTGATTGACTTTTAGGGGAGGCTCTGTCTTACTATATAGGTCTGTATCTCCTGGAACTCTTTGCATAGATCATGCTGGCATCCAATTCAATGAGATACACCTGCCTCTACCTCCTGAGTGATGGAATTAAAGGCATGACAGAATACACTCAGCTTGTCCATCATTTTTTTGTCATTAGTAACTGTTCATAAATTTCTCTGATGTGTACTTAGTACTGTCCATCTCTTAATTTCTCTCTGTATGTCTCTGTCTCTCCCTTTCTATTTCACTCTCTTCTCTGATTGTCTTTGTCCACATTAATTGGCATGTCTATTCCAAAGCTATATCCTATTCAAAAAGTTGAGATATGACACAGTTAAACCTCATTATTCAGTTTTCTTCTAAAGTGACTTACTGATAACATTAACACTTCTTTTTTAATAGAAAAGTTTTATTATTTATTTTTAAATTATAGACTATACATGATTTAGAAGGGAGAATATACAAAACAATGATCAAAGAATAATCATGTGTTCTATGCTTTATCTTTTGTTTGGTCACTCAGAAATATGATGTTATCAGGTATGATCATTGTTGCTTGCACTCACATTATTTTTATCCATCTATTCACTGTAGTCCACTTTCCCTTCCACAAATATATGAGCTCACCTTTTCATATACTGATATGTCATATCTCTGATCCCTGGTCAAAACATGATATTCAGTGCCATGTTGTCATTTGACTGACATCACCCATCTGTTCACCGTCCCCTGATAGCCACATCTCATTTGTTGCTAGATAAAACATCACGACTGTGTTTTTTCCTCCCACCTGTCTTATGACAGGGTCCAGACCTACTTGCCCAAGTAACTAAAGATGATTCATAGATCACTCAAGAATCCAACTAATGGCTACTTCATATTCATGTCTTACAAACTAATGAAACTTCTTTAACACAGGTTTTCAAAGCACGCCTTTGGTTTCCCTTACAATTTAATGTTTAAGCTTTTTCTTCTCTCCTCCTTCACCCAACTGTCTAACATTAGCACTTCTGTGTCAGAATATAAATGGAAGAAGCACTAGAATTTTATGATTATATTGCCAATGAAATATAAATTTATATTGTTGCCACTGTTTCTGTTGTACAAATGTATGGCATATTTTAGAATTCAGTGACTTTCAATGATGTGCATGTGAAATTCAGCCAAGAAGAGTGGGCTTTGCTGGAATCTTCCCAGAAGCAACTCTACAAAGATGTGATGCTAGAGACCTGTAAAACCCTCACTGCAATAGGTAAGACTGTAAATTTTCTTTCACTTTTAAAATAAGGAGACAACTCTTACTGTGTTATTGATTCTCTTCTGTAATTCCAGTTGAGACTGAGGAGGAATGAAGTGAATAAATAAGGCATGGTTCTAAGGGTCACAGAAGATAGTGATTTAAGTTTTGCCTTAATAATAATATATTTCCAATAATATATATTTTCTGGTACTATATTTTAGGCTACAATTGGGAACACCATAATATTGAAGAACATTTTCAAAGTTCTACAAGTAATAAAAGGTAACTTTATCTGCACGCTGATACAGATATGAATCTTAAGAAATTTTAATGTGTCCTGGAAGTTTGTTTGTCTGTTTGTTTGTTGGCTGCTTTTTGTTTTCAGTTTTTGAAATAGTTTTTTTTTTCTGTGTAGCTGTGGCTTGACTTAGACTTGCTTGTTAGGCCAGCCTGAGCTCAACATCACACAGATCTGCCTGGTTCTGCCTCTACAAGTGCTGGGATTAAAGACATGTACCAGCACACCTACTTGTGTCCTGGAAGTTTTAAAGAAAAGCAACAGCATAAAAACAGCACTGCTTTAAGTGTACTGATGATCATGAAAATCTCACAATTCCGCGTACTTCAATGTCATATATCTGATTTTTGTTTACAAGGCACTCCCCTAAGATAGAAGAAAATAAAATAATGTCGTAACAGAAAATACCATTTGAATCATATGGACATTACAGCTACTGAGTTGAACTGCCAATCTGTTTAGTATCATTCTATCTACTCAGATATTGTACGAGGTATACACATTGAATTGGTGATCAGTATGTGTCCAAAACCTTCTAATAAGCAAAAAGTTCATAGTACAACCGGTGTTACTCATTTTCATGCAGTAACATTGTAAAGTTTAGTGAAAGGAGCAGCTTATGAGAGTCAAGATTATTGTTGTGGAGAAACCTTAATCCCCATATGACATGTCTATGATGAACAAAAAACAAAATGTGTTAATTCAATGTGGGAATCTTTCTTTTATTATTCTTGTAAATTAAACTGGTATAACGTATGTCAAAATGTTTTTAAGACACATGAGCATAGGGATATTGAAGGAAGCAGTGTCCCTGTCTTTCTCCAAGAACAATTGGTTTTGTAGTATTCCCCACTTTGAGTAAATTTTCTGAATGTGATAAATGGTTACTGCTAATTGGTTTGCAACTTCACTGAGAATTCATCAACAAACTCATACTGCTGAAAATACCTATGAATATTAGGAATTTGGAATTTCTTCTGCTGGTCCTGGTCATTTACTTTGTAAATGAAGTATTATTCATACAATACAAAAATTTGTGAATGGGATTGCTGTGATAAAACTCTGAATTCTTACAATACTCTTTATATATAGGAGAAAACCTCTTATAGAAAAATGATGCTATAAAACAAGTGCTCTTACCATCACAAGGATCTTCAAAAATACCCATAATGAAGGGGAATACCATGAATGTAAAAAAAAAGTGATAAAACTTTAAAATTTGATTCTTCTTTACCATTAGACCAAATTATAAAATTAACTCATATAGATAAATATATTTATTAGTGTAATGAAATTACTGTGGTAAATGTTTAACATGTGCCAATTTTCTTTGCAGGCATGAAAGCAGTCATACTGGAGAGAAACACTTTAAATGCACTCTCTGTGTTAAAGCCTTCCCCTATATCACTGTTCTCATATGTCATAAAAGATCACACACAGGAGATAAGTCTTACAAATGTAATCAATGTGGTAAAGCCTTTGCAAAAAACAGTACTCTCATAAGCCATAAAAGAACACACAGTGGAGAGAAACCTTATGAATGTAACCAATGTGGTAAAGCCTTTGCAGAAAACAGTAATCTCTTAAGCCATAAAAGAACACACACTGGAGAGAAACCTTATGAATGTAACCAGTGTGGTAAAGCCTTTGCACAAAACAGTCATCTCATAAACCATAAAAGAACACACACGGGAGAAAAACCTTATGAATGTAACCAGTGTGGTAAAGACTTTGCAGAAAACAGTACTCTCTTAAGCCATAAAAGAACACACACTGGAGAGAAACCTCATGAATGTAATCAGTGTGGTAAAGCCTTTGCACAACACAGTACTCTCATACGGCATAAAAGAACACACACTGGAGAAAAACCTTTTGAATGTGAAGAGTGTGGTAAAGCCTTTGCATGCAACAATAATCTCATAAGCCATAAAAGAACACATACTGGAAAGAAACCTTATGAATATACCCAATATGATAAAGCCTTTGCACAGCAGTCTCTGAAAACATGAAAAAACACAGTGGAGAGAAGCCTTGTGAGGGTAATTAGTGTGATAAAGCCTTTGCATGTAACAATCATCTCCTAAGACAATAACACATTCTGGAGGGAAACCATATGAATATAACTATGTGGCGAAGCCTTTGCACATAACATTTCCTAATACATAAAAGAACACATACTGGAAAGAAGCTGTCTGACTGTAACCAATGTGAAAAAAAAACTTTTGGACTTCAGAATCATCTTCACATTCATGAAAGGGATCCTAATGTACAGAAAGCCTATAATGCTTTTAACATGGTGAAAACATTCCACATTTGTATAATCTTCATCATCATGAAAGGATTCATGCTGGAGAGAACACTTATGAATGTGTTAAAATGGTGAGGACTTGCACAAATCTAGAGTCATCATCATCATAAAAGTATCCTTACTGGAGAGGAATTCTGTGAGTATAAGCAATGTGGAAAGGCCTTTGTGTACTTTGGTCCACTGAGATCCAACAGAACTGTAAAACTAGCTCAATGGAAATGACCTCCCTTTTCTGAAGGAGAAGGGGGAAGTGGATAGGGGCAATAAGAATGGAGGGTAGTACTGTGGGAGAGAAGGGAGGGGGACTATGATTGGAATGTAAAGTAAATAAACTTATTTTTAAAAAGAATACAATGGTAACTATCAATTACACACAAAAATATTACAAAGTGCTTTGGGAAGACTTACTGATAATCCTGATTCTCAACATTTATTGTTTTCAATTGCCTCACTTTACACAAGAAACTTTTAGTCCAGTGGATGAATATGTAGGGAATGGTGAACTAACACCAGCCAGGAAGTTCTCTGAGAGAATCACAAAGGTGGTAGCCTGTAGATGTTTCTTTTGTTCACATACCTATTGTTCTAGGGGAACTATTAAAAAACATCACAACCCACACTGAATTTTGAGATATGAGGGAGGAGGCTTTCTTTTCCATGTATGAGCCTGCTTCTGGCCTAGATGTGTAACCTTGTCAAGGGTGAGTTTTCTCTGCCTGGCTTCATCTGGAAAGTGTCTTTAGACATAGATACCACCAACCATATTTGATAGATATACCTCCCCTCTCTTCAAATATAGGATAATTTGGTTCTGTGTTCTTGTTCTTCTTGTTCATATGATAGGAATGTGCTGTTTAATGCAAATTGAGCATCCTTGAATTGGCTAGTATTAAACAATTATCTACACCTATGCTTGAAGCATCCCAGTCACTCCCCAAGGGGTATAAGCCTCTGTTTTCTGGAATTAAAGTTGAACTTACTTTCTGAGGTGCTTCCCAGATTGGCAGATCACTGTTATGCTTGCAGGCTTTCCAAGCTTTATACATCATCTTCTTCCCCTCGTGCCTTCCTGGGCTGGTGGGAAACAGCCCTCCAGGCAGTAAGAGAATCATGTTCTCTGAAATTCTTGTAATAAAATGTTTCAGACTTTATAGCATTTCAATTTCACATGATTCTGGATGTGAGATGGTAAATCAAACAGTGTCTTGGGGGTAGGACTCTTTAAAATGAGTTATACCTAGTGTTTATTTCACGGTAAGGTTGAAGGCAAGCTTCATGGTATGAAATCTTCTGATGTGAGTACAGTGACCTGTGGAAAATAAATAAAAGCAGACATTTTTTTTCTGTTTTAATAGCTGAGTATTGTTCTGATCATGTATAGGTGGATGGCAGAGGAGAGGAACTGCTCTTTGGTATGGACTAGGGAAAGGGGAGGGGGGAAAGATGGAGGGAGGGTGGGACCAGAAGGAGTTGAGGGAGTGAACTTCAATCAGCATATATATGAATAAATTGTCAAACAATAAAAACAATTAATAAAAAAATAGTCAGAAAAATAAACATAATAGCAAAAATTTGAGTCCAGTTTAGGTAACCACCCTCCCTCATAGAAAAGAAAGATGATATATACAAAGAAAAGAAAAACAGAATCTTTGTCGTTACCACCTTTCTTCCCTGTGCGCTCACTTGATAATCATTATCCAATGGAGACCATTCTTCTCTCTCTGAAGTTTGTATTACCATATAAGTAGGATTCAAACCTGGAACTAATGGCAGAGGTTCCTAGATAACATACCAAATTAAACCTACCTGCCATTTCTCCCAGCAATCCTTCAGTACTTCCATGTTATCTGTTCCTCCAGGATAGTATAGCCCATAAAATGCCCTGAATTCTCCTTCCCAGGGCCTGAGCTAACCCTGCTCCCCCCTCACCCTCATATAGGCAAACTATTTTGGCTACCTGGTCCTGTCAAGAGCCATGCAGGAGCAACAGCACAGCTGTAGAACTCATGGAATATGGTTCTCCTGTTAGCATAGTCACGATGAGTTTGTCTTGGAGAAGCATAATCCCAAGAACTGCTTTTCCTGAGGACTTTGAACTCTTATGTAGCATATCTCTGCTTGTTGCCCTTATGATGCCCATATTCCTCAAAACATGAGGAGTATGAAAACTATAAGGAGGCTTCTAGCCCATCACTGGGCAATATCACTGGTATTTAAAATTTACAATGCTTGATCTCTTTTCACATGTTTACTGGAGCAGATTAATGAATCAACCACTGCCCTTGAAAGGAGCCATAGATGTAGATTGTTAGCAATCACCATTATACTTAGAAAGAATTTGGAAAAATAGATTGTTTAACAAGGTCAGGGAAGATGTTTTTGCTTATGGCTCTGGTATAAAAATCTTAGAGAACAATTTAAAGTTAATAAAAGTACACTATTAATAGTAAAGCCAGGGATGTTTTAAGGTTGATGGGCTGAAACAATAGGCCAAGGTGGCATTGACAGTCTGGGTACTCTCAAACTGGGTCTAAAACTGAAAATCTCTAAAACTGAGATTCTCCTATATTTGTGTTTTCCCCTCAGCTTCTTGATGATTTAATAAAAATGATTAATGAGTAGAAGCACACCCTTTAAGATTTAAAGTACAGGTGCCAGTGCCATACCATTTTTTCTTACTGTTGCTCTATCATACTACTTGAGATCCATGATGAAATTACCACCAGGAAATCTCTTATTGTAGAGGCATGTTTTTTTTTTTTATCAATTCTGGGTTTTTTGTTTTCCATATGAAACTGAGAATTGTTCTTTCAAGGTCTGTAATGAGTTGTGCTGGTATTTTGATTGTAATTCCATTGAATCTGCAGATTTCTTTTGGTAGAGCAGCCATTTTTTACTATGTTAATCCCACCAATCTTGGAGCATGGGAGATCTTTCCATCTTCTGATATCTTCCTTAAAGTTTTGTCTTTTGTATACAGGAAGGCTTCAGATATATTTTTTATTTAATTTTGTATCCAGCAACTGTACTGAAGGTGTTTTTCAGTTGTAGGAGTTCCCTGGTTGAATTTTTAGGCTTATTCATATGTACTATCACATCATCTGCAACACATGCTGGATTGGATATGGAGAAAAGGGAACCCTCCTCCATTGCTGGTGGAAATGTAAACTTGTACAACCACTTTGGAAATCAGACTGGTGCTTTCTCAGAAAATTATGAATAATGCTACTTCAAGATTCAGCTATACCACCCCTGAGCATACAATCAGAAGATTTTTAACCATACAACAAGGACATTTGCTCAACTATTCTCATAGTAGCTTTGTTCATAATAGCCAGAATCTGGAAACAACCTAGATGATGTCCCACAACTGAGGAGTGGATATAGAAATTGTGGCACATTTACACAGTGCAGTACTACTCAGTATTTAATAACAAGGAAATCAATAGGCAAATGGATACAACTAGGAAAGATCATCTTCAGTGAATTATCAGACTCAGAAAGACACACATGGTATATGCTCACTTCTAAGTGGATATAAGTCATGTAATATAGAATGAAGCATATGAAAATCTATAGTCCTAAGGAAGCTAACCAACAGGGAGGACCCTAGGGAAGATGCTTAATCCTCATTCAGAAAGGCAAATGGGATAGACATTGTTAATGTGAGAAGACAGGGAACAGGGCAGGAACCTAGCACAGAGGGCCTCTAAAAGAATCTACCTAGCAGGGTATTGAAGCAGATGCTTAGACTGATAGCAAAACTTTGGGTAGAGAGCACAGAATCATATGGAAGATTCAGGAGATAAAGATCTGGATGGACCAGGCACTCCACAAGGAGACCAACAGAGCAAAAATAAATATGGGCCCTGGGGTTCCTGCTCCAACCAAGGACCATGCATGGAGGACAACTAGAGCCCCTGTTCAGATGTAGCCCATAAGTATCTCAGTCTCCATGTGGATTTCCTAGTAAGGGTAGCAAGGGCTTTCTCTGACATGAACTCAGTGGCTGGCTCTTTGATCACCTACTCCTGAGAGGTGCAGCCTTGCCAGGCCATAGAAGAAGCGGGTGCAGCCATTCCTAGTGAGTTCTGATAAGATAGTCTAGTATAATATAGTAGGGGAGGAGGACTTCCCCATAAGTGGACTAGGAGAGGGGTATAGGGAGAAAAGAAGGAGGTAGGTTGTGACATGCAGAAGGTGAGGGACGGGCCTACATTCAGTATACAAAGTGAATTAACTGTAATAATCAATAAAAATGTGGTTTTTTTCCTGGGGTGACTGGACTTAGGCAACTGTCTCCTAACAACAACTGAAAAGAATACTATTTCATTTCTACACATTTTCCTTTTCCTGTAATACTATTTATAATAAATACCCTTGATAAAATTCAGTGGCTTGTTATATATTCCTGGTATCATAATATAGCATAATATATTACAAATCAAAATTTGACATGTTAAGCATATAAAAAGTTTATGAAAAAGTGGCTTGAATTTTCAAAAGAACAAAGAGTATTTGCTTAAATCTCTGGAGGGTGAAAAATGGAAGAAAAATGATGTAAGAATAAATAATAATATATAAATAAATTAATATCTCTTACATAAATTAAAACATTTTGGTTATTGCAGTTTAAAAATATACACAGAACACTTTTTTCTTTCTTTTTTATTACTATTATTAATTACACTTTATTCATTTTGTATCCCCCCATAAGCCCCACCCTCCTCCCCTCCCGATCCCACCCTTCCTCCTCTTTCTGCATGCATGCTCCTCCCCAAGTCCACTGATAGGGAAGATCCTCCTCTCCTTCCTTCTGATCTTAGTCTATCAGACCACATCAGGAATGGCTGCATTGTCATCTTCTGTGGCCTGGTAAGGCTGCTCTCCCCTCAAGGGAAGGTGATCAAAGGGCAGGCCAATCAGATTGTGTCAGAGGCAGTCCCTTTTCCCATTACTATGTAATCCACTTGAACACTGAACTGCCATGGGCTACATCTGTGCAGGGGTTCTAGGTTATCTCCATGAATAGTCCTTGGTTGGAGTATGAGTCTCTGGGAAGTTCCCTGTGTTTAAATTTTCTTGTTCTGTTGCTCTCCTTGTGGAGTTCTGTCCTCTCCAGCTCTTGCTATTTCCCACTTCTTACTTAAAATTCCATTCACTCTGCCTGACAGTTGGCCATCAAGCTCAGCATCTGCTTTGATAGTCTGTAGGGCAGAGGCTTTCAGAGGCCCTCTGTGGCAGGTTGGATACGTAAACAAAACCCAGTAATCTGTTGCATACAAGAAACACACCTAAGGCACAAAGAGAGACATTACCTACGGTAAAACGTTGGAAGATGACTTTCCAAGCAAATGGACGCAAGCAGCAAGCAAGAGTAGCCATTCTAATATCTGATAAAATAGACTTTCAACCAAAATTAATAAAAAGATTGGGGAAGGACACTTAATACTCATCAAAAGAAAATTTCACCAGGAAGACATCACAATTCTGAACATCTATGCCCCAAATACAAGAGCACCCACATTTGTTAAAGAAACATTGATAAAATTTAAACCACATATAGATCCTCACACATTAATACTGGGAGACTTCAACACCCCACTCTCAACAAAGGACAGGTCAACAAAACAGAAATTAAACAAAGAAACAATGTCTCTAACAGAGGTCATGAATCAAATGGACCTAACAGACATTTACAGAACTTTACATCCAAACTCAAAAGAATTTACCTTCTTCTTAGCACCTCATGGAACCTTCTCCAAAATAGACCATATAGTTGGTCACAAAGCAAGCCTCAACAGATACAAGAAGATTGACATAATCCCTTGTATCTTGTCTGATCACCATGGAATAAAGCTGGACCTCAACAATTACAGAAATAGCAAAAAGCCTACACACACATGGAAACTGAAAAACTTGTTACTACATGACAGCTGTGTCAGGGAAGAAATAAAGAAAGAAATTAAAGTCTTTCTAGAACTCAATGAAAATGAAGACACAACATACCCGAACTTGTGGGACACAATGAAGGCAGTGCTAAGAGGAAAGTTCATAGCACTAAATGCCTTCAAAAAGAAATGCGAGACAGCTCATTCAAGCAACTTAATGGCTCACTTAAACACCCTAGAAAAAGAAGAAGCAGACACACCAAGAAGGAGTAGATGGCTGGAAATAATCAAACTCAGGGCTGATATAAATCAATTGGAAACAAATAAAACAATTCAAAGAATCAATGAAACCAGGAGCTGGTTCTTTGAGAAAATCAACAAGCTCGACAAACCCTTAGCCAAGCTAACTAAAAGGCAGAGAGATACCACCAAAATCAACAAAATCAGAAATGAAAAGGGGGACATAACTACAGACACTGAGGAAATCCTAACAATCATTAGGACTTACTTCAAAAGTCTATATGCCACCAAATTTGAAAATCTAAATGAAAATGGACAATTTTCTTGATCGATTTGACTTACCAAAGCTGAATCAGGACCAGGTAAATCAATTAAATAGTCCTATATCCCTCAAAGAAATAGAAGAAGTCATCAAAAGTCTCCCATCCAAAAAAAGGCCAGGACCAGATGGCTTCAGTGCAGAATTCTACCAGACCTTCAAAGAAGAGCTAACACCAATTCTCTTCAAACTATTCCACAAAATAGAAACAGAAGGAACATTACCAAACTCATTCTATGAAGCCACAGTCACCTTGGTACCTAAACCTCACAAAGACTCAACAAAGAAAGAGAATTTCAGGCCAATCTCCCTTATGAACATTGATGCAAAAATACTTAACAAAATACTTTCAAACAGAATCCAAGAACACATCAAAGATATGATCCACTATGACCAAGTCGGCTTCATCCGAGGTATGCATGGGTGGTTCAATATATGGAAATCCATCAATGTGATCCACCATATAAATAAACTGAAAGAAAAAAAAACACATGATAATCTCCCTAGATGCTGAAAAAGCATTTGACAAAATCCAACATCCATTCATGTTTAAAGTATTGGAGAGGTCAGGGATACAAGGCACATATCTAGACATAGAAAAGGCAATATACAACAAGACTATAGCCAACATCAAACTGAACGGAGAGAAACTTAAAGCAATCCCACTGAAATCAGGGACAAGACAAGGCTGCCCACTATCTCCATATCTCTTCAACATAGTGCTGGAAGTCCTTGCTAGAGCAATTAGACAGTTGAAGGAGATCAAGGGGATACAAATTGGAAAGGAAGAAGGCAAATTATCACTATTTGCAGACGATATGATTGTATACCTGAGTGACCCCAAAAATTCTACAGAGAACACCTACAGCTGATAAACACCTTCAGCAAAGTGGCCGGATAGAAACATAACTCAAAAAAATCAGTAGCCCTGCTGTATACAAAAGAGAAAAGGCTGAGAAAGAAATTAGGAAAACAACACCCTTCACAATAGCCCTAAATGACATAATGTACCTTGGTGTAAACCTAACCAAGCAAGTCAAGGCTTGTATGAAAAAAAAATTCAAGTCTCTGAAGAAAGAATTAGAAGAAGGTATCAGAAGATGGAAATATCTCCCATGCTCATGGCTTGGCAGGTTTAACATAGTAAAAATGGCCATGCTACCAAAAGAAATCTACACATTCAATGCAATTCCCATCAAATTACCAACAAAATTCTTTACAGACATGGAAAGAGAAATTCTCAACTTTGCTACACCCTCTCCAGCATCATCGCTGTAACACATCAATAGATTTTGCTACTAGACGGTAGATACGTTTTCTTCAGAAATAAGCTCCCTGGAGGTCACTGGCAAGAACCCTAACATGGCCACCTAAGACTTATTCTGAGAGTCCCATGCTTACTCAATTACAGGGTTGGATTGATGAGCTTTATTGCTGTTTCTCTATGATTCTTGGAATAGCACAGTTAACTATTCAAGGAAACACATTTCTGATAGATTACTAAAATATTTAGCAAATATGAGTAAAAGGAAAATAAAATCTTAGGAGAGGTAATTAATCAGATTCACCATCAGGAATTGCTTGTGGAAAAACCAAACATTGTAGGTAATAAAAGGACAAGAGTTTTAGGGCTTTTTAAGAAAATATTTAATCAGGATCTGTTAGGATGAATGCTCTGGATATTACCACTGCAGTAAAACTACTATAAAACCATTACCAAACACAAGTGTTTATGATGAAGCAGAAAGAAGATAGGCAATCATAGGACTTCAGAAGGTTTTATATTATACTATGGATGTTATGGACAGACTGGCTAGAGCGAGTATCGCTTGGTGCCTTATCTCTAAAGAGATTTTAAATCCTTAGCAAGACAAACAGGAGGAATTCCTCCTGATGCTTATCTCTAGGAAGAATTGTAAATTTTTAGGCAACTTATCTTGGAGGACTATTAACAGGCCCTAGCTAATAACAATAAACTACATAAGCAAACCACAAGTTTGACAGCCCCTGGCCCTCTACTCACTAAATTAGCAGCAATAACTCTGTGTAAATAGTCACTATTCCTATGTTTGCTCTGCTTAAGAGGCTTTTAGGCCAAGGTTTTTTGTAGACACTGCCTTTTACCAGATCGCCTTTCAGTTAAAATATAAACTTTGTAAATGTTCTGAGAAATATGTCAACTTCAGGTGCTTCTATATGTATTCACTATAAAAGTGTTGGCTTGATGTCAGTAGAGCACAGCAGATTCAAAACACTACTTGGTCTGGTCTCTGACTGTTAATCTGCCTACCTGTGCCTAACCTGAAAATCCAAACAACTGATTCCCCACAGTTGTGGGGCCCCAGCTGGGCCAGTCTGCTGCACAACTTCATATAGAATAACAAGAAACCCAGAATTGCTAAAACAATCCTCTACAATAAAAGATCTTCTGGAGATATCTCCATCCCTGATCTTAAGCTGTACTATATAGCAACAGTAATAAAAACTGCATGGTACTGGTGTAGAAACAGAATGGTGGATCAATAGAACTGAACAGAAGCCCCAGAAATAAACCCCCATACTTATGGACATCTGATCTTTGACAAAGATACCACAACCATAGAATGGAAAAAAAGATAGCATCTTTAACAAATGGTGCTGGTGTAACTGGATGTCTACATGTAGAAAAATGCAAATAGATCGATACTTATCATACTGCACAAAACTAAAGTCCAAGTGGATCGAAGACCTCAACATAAAACCAGACACATTAAATCAGTTAGAAGAAAAAGTGGTGAAGACCCTAGAACTCATTGGTACAGGAGGCAATGTCCTGAACAGAACACCAACAGCACAGGCTCTAAGAGCAACAATCAATAAATGTGACCTCATGAAACTGAAAAGCTTCTGTAAAACAAAGGACACCGTCATCAAAACAAAATGACTGCCTACAGATTGGGAAAGACTCTTCACCAACCCTTTATCTGACAGAGGGCTAATATCCATTATATATAAAGAACTAAAAAAGCTGAAAAGCAGCAAACCAAGCAATCCAATTGAAAAATGGGGAACAGAGCTAAACAGAGAATTCTCTGCATAAGAATATAGGATGGCAAAGAAACACTTAAAAAGATGCTCACCGTCCTTAGCCATCAGAGAGGTGCAAGTCAAAATGACCTTGAGATATCACCTTACTCCCTCAGAATGGCCAAGATGAAAAATTCAAGTGACAACACATGCTGGAGAGGCTGGAGAGAAAGAGGAGCCCTCCTCCACTGCTGGTGGGAATGGAAACTTGTACAATCACTCTGGAAATCACTCTGGCACTTTCTCAGACAACTAGAAATAGTGCTTCCTCAAGATCCAGCCATACCACCCCTAGGCATATAGCCAAAAGAGGCTCAAGTACACAATAAGGACATTTGGTCAACCATGTCTGAAGTAGCTTTATTTGTAATTGCCAAAAGCTGGAAAGAGCCAAGATGCCCCTCAACTAGAGAATGGATGCAAAATTTGTGGTACATCTACACAATGGAATGATACTCAGTAATGAAAAATAAGGAAATCATGAAATTTGCAGGTAAATGGTGGGACCTGGATAGGATCATCCTGAGTGAATGTCCCAGAAGCAGAAGGACACACATGGTATATACTCACTCATATAGACATATAATATAGGATAAAACTACTAAAATCTGTATATCTAAAGAAACTAATCAAGAGAGAGGACCCTGACTAAAATGCTGAATCCCCATCCCTAAAGGCAAAGAGGAAGGACATCAGAAGAAGAAGAAAACAGGAATCAAGCTAGAAACCCGCCACAGAGGGCTTCTGAAAGGCTCTGCCCTGCAGACTATCAAAGTAGATGCTGAGACTTATGGGCAACCTTTGGGCAGAGTGCACGGAATTTATGTAAGAAGTGGGAAATATTAAGATCTGGAGAGGACAGGAACTCCACAAGGAGAGCAATAGAACCAGAAATTTGAACATAGGGGTCTTCCCAGACACTCATACTCCAATCAAGTACCGGGCATGAAGATAACCTAGAACCCCTGCACAGATGTAGCCCATGGCAATTCATTGTCCAAGTGGGTTACATAGTAATCGGAAGAGGGACTGTCTCTTTTATTACTTCCCCCTGAAGGGGGAGCAGTCTTACCAGGCCACAGAAGATGACAATGCAGCCACTCCTGATGAGATCTGATAGACTAAGATCAGAAGGAAGGAGAGGAGGGCCTCCCCTATCAGTGGACTTGGGGAGGGACATTCGTGAAGAAGGGGTGAGAGGTTGGGATGGGGAGGGGAGGATGGAGGGGCTTATGGGGGGATACAAAGTAAATAAAATGTGATTAATAAAAAATGGAAAAAAAAAACAATACCTACAATCAAACCTGGTAGGATTTCACAAACTACTTGACCAGTGACAACTCAGAAATACTAATATATTTTTAAATTATATCACAGACAATGAGTGTTTTCAACTTTATGATTCTAATTAGGTCAAAATTAAAAAAGTCCTAGTCTTTTTTATTGTTCAATTAAATGGATTCATTTTTTCAGATAAATGGTTAAATTTTATGTGAAAAAAGAGTAAGAATTAGAAAACTATTATGTAAAATATTTATATATAAGAATTTAATTTATACTTAAACTCAAGTAAAGTACATAAATATAAAAGGACTATAGCATATGTATACTTCAGCAAGATTTTGTAGCTTCATTTCCACAAAGCACTCATTAACATCTATAATAATAAACTATTTAAAACATTTAAAATATGTTATATTGATTAAATTATATTCTAAAAATTCATGCATATGCATGTATTTATTTATGATGTATTTGTTTTAAATTCATTCTAAAGTATTGAGTACATTAGGCAAAGTGCAGTTAAGTCAAGGCCCTATTTTGTTGCAGCCATTGTGCTTCCAACCCACCATGGATTCTGGCATTTTCTTGATCCCTTTGCTTGACTGGAGAATTAGTTATTAATATATCTTCTTGTGGCTTATAAAGGAAATGGACACTGATTGAAAAAAAAAACAGGTAAGAATTGATGAAAAATAGTCAGATAGGTTACAACCAACTATTCAAGATTTGTAGTTTGAGGTTAGTGAAGCGAAAAAGGAAGACAGTGGCAGAGCCAAGAAACAGTCTGAACTGAACATTAAACATGTGAAGACATGTGAATGCCTTAACAGAATACAGTACCATATGCATTAACTACACTTTCAGACACAATTTAAAGGAAGAAGTTTTTAGTTATGCCTCTTTTGAAAGGTATTTTTGTAAGTTTATGTGTCTGTCTGTGCCTGCATGAGATTATGTGTACTATATCTATGCTTCTGCCTGTGGAGACACAAGTTATGAGTCTCCAATTTTGGGTGTTGGGAATAGATTTTGGGTCTTCTGGATGGAGAACACATTTTTATATATTTTTTATTTTTATATTAATCACAGGTTATTTACTTTGTATCCCAGCCATAACTCTCTCCCTAATTCCCTCCCAATCTCACCCTCCCTACCTCATCTCCTCCTGAACCTCTCCAAGTCCACTGGTAGAGGAGGTCCTCCTCCCATTCCATCTGACCCTAGTTTAACAGGTTTCATCCGGAATGGCTGCAATGTCCTCCTCTGTGGCCTGGAAAGGCTACTCCTCCCCTGGGGGGGTGTCAAAGAGCCCTCCACTGAGTTCATGTGAAGGAGAACACTTTTAAAGTGCTTAGCCATCTCTATATTTTTCTTGGTTACAGATATTTCTGTCACTGATTGCTTACTTCCTTTGAGTGGACAGAGCCTATCAGTGGGATCAAGAAAGTGGAGTTTCTTCACCTCAAGAAACACTGGGAGCAGAGTGGAATGGCAACAAAGAAGACCCACACTGGCTCTAGCCCTGGATGGCTCATCTCCATCTACCCAATTCCTCTAACCTGCTCCCTCTAATACAATTCCACAGACTCTCAACAGTCTGTTCAAATTTTGAATCACTCAATGGATTAAACTATGCATGGGTTAATGCCTTGTTAATCTAATTACTTCTAGAAATAGCCTTTGAACACACCAAAGGGTGTGTTTTCTACCCAACCGTGTTAACAGTAAAGACTAAGCAATGCACTGAGGAGTTCCCTCATGAATGTTCCTGAATCATATTAATTTGCGTTATTTGCATTGTCTTGAGAGTGACCATGTCATGGAAATTCCCAAAGTAAAATGTGGGAACATTCAATAGGTCAGAAAATATAAGTTGAAATTACAGGGAGGACATGTTTAAAAACTGCTTTTTTGTGGCATAGAATTTGAATCACCTTTTTTATTCATTCAAATATTACAATGAAAAACTCTTCTATATAAGTGTTGGCTGCTGTATTATTTTCATATATTTCTAAACAGTTGCCAAGATTTAGAAATTCAGTTGTGTAGATTATATTTCAAAATACCTGGACTGGACTTGAGAACTAATCTTCACTCTTCAACCAATAAACATAAAAATCATAACCATATGACCAACCCCAAATTGTTTGCTAGAGTAGAATAAAAGCCAAGCACATAAGAGCAGTTATCTATCCCAGGTAAAAAGAATCAAGTTAAAACAATGTAAGAAAAACATACTTGCATATAAAATTAAAATTTTCAACCTTATGAAAATTTACCAAGATTTTCTCACAAAATTATGAACTAGAATGTAGTTTTTTTCACTGCATTTTTTTTTCATGGAGATTCAGGTTCATTTAAAATCAATGCATTTCCTTTCCTTCCTTCCTTCCTTCCTTCCTTCCTTCCTTCCTTCCTTCCTTCCTTTCTTTCTTTCTTTCTTTCTAAATATATTCTTCTCTCATATGTCCTGACTACAGTTTCCCCTCCCTCATCTCCTCTGACTTCCTCCTTGTTATTTTCCCTTTCCCCAGATTCACTTCTACATTTACCTTCATAAAATAGCAGGCATCCCAGGGATAGCAACCAAACATGGTGTAACAAATTACAATAAAACTCAACACACGCCATCAAATCAAGGCTGGATGGATGGGGCACTCTGGTAGGGGAAAAAGGGATCCAAGAACAAGCAAAAGTGTCAGACACTGCACCCACTGTTAGGAGTCCCACAAGAATATGGAAGCAGTCTAAGTTTATGTGTACTGCTGTAAAACAAAACAAAACATACAAACAAAAACCTTCTAGATACTGCATCACTTACAAAGAGCGGGATTTTACTGTTCATAGTTCTGAGGAGGGGAAACCTAGACCCAAGGGTCAGCAGATTTGATGTAAGTAGTTTCTACTTCCAAGATAATTTACCATGTGCTAAAAAGCAAAGGGCAAAAGTACCTTCACTATATGATAAAAAGTTAAATTCATAATTCTATGGGAACAGGTGGGTGCTTTAGTATCTATTTGGAATGAACAGTTTAAGACTGGAGTAGAAGATATGGTGAATATGTTTGTGGCAAGATTGACTTAGAATGAAGAATTAGTAAATTTGATGACAATTTTCTCAAGAATATTGATTTTATCAAGTCAGTCTCTAACTTGGAAATACAGTATAGATTCAGGCAGTTATAAATGAAAGAAACATTGGTCCCTTCTTGAAATCAGACTTTACCCAGTGAATTTCTTTTTTGTGTACACAGATATATCACATTTCACTGAACTCTCCTTCTCAAAGCCATCCAGAAGGAGAGCTGAAAACCACAGCGAATGACTCTTTATCTGTGTTAGTCTAAGTTGCAGGTGAAATCAGTAAATCATTTGCTGCATGGATTTTAGCTACAATGGGAGAAACATTTTGCTTGAGAAAACTCAATAATTTGGTGCTCATATCTTTCACTTTAATATGGAGCTCTATGTAAATTCACTACTTTAAAAAGAAAAATAATCTGAGGTATATAAAATCCCTTTAGTGAGGATTTCATCAGCAACTAATTTCCTCTCCAAATTCCAAGTCAGCTTAGACATAAAATAAAAGTAGAGATATGTAGGAGCCAAAATACCTCTTTAATAATTGAGAGGTCAATAATGATGAGGAAAAAATTTGTTCACAGGAAGCTGAACTTCTAACGACCATGTCCTCAGACCCATACAGTCAACAGCAATGGAGCCTGAAAGTCTAGCTCAGTGTTTCTCAACTTGTGGATTGCAATAGCTTTGGGGTATGAAAGAACTTTTCTCAGAGGTCACATATCAGATATTTTGCATTTTAGATATTCACTTGATTCATAACAGCAGCAAAATTTCAGCTGTTAAGTAGCAATGAAAATAATTTTATGATCGAGGGTCTCCAAATCATGAGGGTAGCAACATTAGGAAGATTTAGAATCACTGGTAGCTGAAAGTATGCTCTCAGTGAACAGCTCAATTTCAAGGCATAAGGTCACTATGCTTTGGTCCTTTATTTTTTTTTAAATTTTAATTATTTTTTTTACAATTAATTCACTATATAGCCTGATTGAAGCCCCTTGCCTAAACTCCTCCCAGGCCCACTGAAAGGTGGAGTCCCCTGCCATCTGCCCATAGCTTATCAAGTCTCATCAGCACCACCTGGATCCTCTTCCTTTGTGGCCTACCGAGGCCACATCAATAAGGGCAAGTGATCACAGAGTAGGCAACAAAGTTCATGAGAGAGACAGCCTCTGCTCCCCTTACTCAGGAAGCCACATAGATACTGAGCTACCAATCAGCTACATCAGAGCAGGGGATCTAGGTCATCTACATGCTTGGACCCTGGAGGTGCACCATTCCCTGCAGAACCACCTGGGCTGAAACTTTTTATATTTGTTGGTCTAGCATACAAAATGGGAAAAAGAATCTTCACCACCTCTATATCTGAAAAGGGATGATATAGAAAATATATTAATAACTCTAGAAATTAAAAAACAACAAATCAGGTAATTAAAAAATAAGGTACAGAGCTAAATAGAGGATTCTCTGTAGAGGAATATAGAATGGCAGAGAAACATTTAAAGAAATGCTCAATGTCTTTAGTCATCAGAGAGAAGCAAAACAAAACAATGCTGAGATTTCACCCTACACCCAGCAAAATGGCTAAGATCAAAATCTCAAATGACAACACATGCTGGAGAGGTTGTGGAGAAAGGGTATACCTCCTAAACTGCTGGTGGGAATGTAAACTTTTACCAAAGTTTGAAAATCAATCTGGTGGTTTCTCACACAATTATGAATAGTGCTTCCTCACGTTCCAGCTAATGTTGCATAGAAATAAATACAAAATATACTCAAGCATGCAACAAGGAAATTTGTTCAACCACATTAGTAGCAGCTTCATTCATAATAGCCACAACCTGAAAGCAACCCAAATGTATCAGAGGAACAGATACAGAAATTGTGGTACATTTACACAATGGAATATAACTAAGCAATTAAAAAAAAAGAAATCATGAAATTTGCAGACAAATGGTGGAATCTAGAAAAGCTCCACTCTGTGACTCCTGTGGACGAGTCCTTCTCTGATTGGCTCTTGGTCTGCTCCTCAAATAGACCTCACTTCCAATCAAGGCCCTTGCCCTCTCCAAACAAGACTTCCCTACATTGCTTGGGATTAAGGTTGAGTCCTAAGGGTGTGTCAACATTTCAGCCAGGGGGCTTTTCAGGGGTGTCTGTGTTCCAGCCCCAGCAGGCAGCCCATGAAGATCTCTATGTGTGACCCCCCCATTGCCAGGTTGCAGGACTGAAATTCCTCTAAAACTGCCTCCCTCCACCAATCCTTGTTGTTTTTTACCAAGGAAGACTCAAGAGCCACCTGCTCGGGGGAAATCCCACTAGCTCAGAGAGACAGGGAGAGCACCCAGCTGACCTTGTACTCAACTGAGGACACAGAAGGAGATATCCCTGCCCCCACCCCCTTCACCAGGCTGTCCTAAGGACCCTCTGATTCAATCTCTCTCCTTCCTGGCATCTCTTTCAGCCGAATAGAAACATTGTGCTGGATTTCAGTCTTCCATCACAGACTATCACCCACTCCCCTAAACTAAACAGTGGAAAAATCCACCTGAAGATTCATGTCTTCATGCCACCTTCCCCGCGAACATCAGTAACCTCAGAAAAAGTCCATTTCAGGATCTAGGTCTTCCCATCTGTCTGTTTCAGGAACTCACTGTCCTCTTTCAGTCAGGTCGATGAGCTCTTCCTGCACCAGGGCATGGCGGTTGTGGAGCTGGCGGTGGTGTTGGTGTTGTGTGTGCGTTTGTGTGGGGGCTGTGGGTGGTACCAACTTTCCCGGTGTGACCATGGCTCCGGGTTGCCCTCTATCTGCCTCCTTTCCTTCCTTGAGTAGAGGCTTTCATGGGGAATCCTCTCTCACTGGGGATGGGCTCCTTTGCAATTTGATGGAACCCTTAGGCTCTGCTGACCTGTGGAAATATAGGCAAAAGCTGCTTCTCTGAGCGTCCCATTACCTGAAACCCATCCCACTGTTTTGAAAATCCCATTGAAGAATGGAAGCTCACACTCATCATCACGTTCTCCTACAATCCAGGGACTTTAAACAGCAGTTGACTGCCTGGTTGCCAATCAGGAAATTTCAACTTAAAAAACAAAACAAAACAAAACATAATGGTCTGTATTTGTGGGAGTTCCTGCTCCCTGTTTCTGTTTATTTAGAAACTCCGTTTTGTGTACACCAAACATCTGTCACTCCTTTTCTCCCATACCATACAGCAATGTTTCCTCAGGGAAGGATCTACCAACAGGTGGCAGAACCTAGTGCCCTCCCCTGCCCCGTCCTCACCACACCATGAGTGCAGTTTCAGCCCAGCTTTGCATCCAACACGAGGCCAGAGAGGGCATTCAGGTCCATCGTGGATGGATGAGCTAGCAGAATCTGGTCAATCTTCTGTTTCTGCTCAGAGTCCGGGAAGATGCTCATCAGCGCCTCTCTCAACTCGCTGGTCTCTGCCCAAGATCTCTGTGCAGGCCTGGCCAGTTTCTGCTGCATCCTGGGCAGTGTGACCGGGGCAGTGAAGAGCTGTTGCTGAGGAAGCCCAGGGCTTGGAGAGGCTCCGTGGTTCTGAGGTGGTGGCCATTGGCTGGGGCTGGGGCTGGGGCTAGGGCTCCTGAGGACAGAATCCAAACTGCTCATGCCTGGCGGGCCGCTGTCATCAACCAGCTGCTTGTCTGGAGGAAAGAGGTCCTTTTGAAGAAATTCTTCCAGCCGAGGTCCGTGTCTTCCCAGAGGGTCATCGGGAACCATAAATATGTCTCCCATGAACGTATACTGAAGCAGTCTCCTGGCAACGATTTCTCTCCAGGACGCCGACTCAGTCACAAACTCTCTCAGGTTATCATTGGTCACGATGATCCCCCCGGTCTTGTCTGCCAGGTGCAGTAGGAACCTGTCATCATGAGAAGAGATTCTTTCTCGGGAGACCATCCGGGCAGGAGTCAGAGCCACTATGCCGAGGTCCTGGAGCTGGCCCAACAGGTGCTGTTCCGTGACGTGAGGATCCCGTCTCGTTCTCCACTGCGGGACAAACACGGTGATGTTTCTGTTGCCAAGCTTCCAGAAATACTCCACTGCGAGGGCTATTCCGCGGCAACTGAAGAACTTTTTCAGGCCATGGGCCATGGCCACGTTACTTCCATCTATCACCACATGCTTCAGATCTGCTCTGCCGGGCTCATTTCTCAAGGCCAGACTGTATGGGGTCTTGAGGGCCTCTTGAAATCTCTGAACCCCTGTGAACGAGGCAGTGGGGTCCTCATAGGATCCACCCAATTCTGCGGATCCTGTCTCTGAAGGAAACAGCCAGGGCTGCTGCAGGAGTGGCTCAGAAATTGGGGGGCACATCGGCTTAGGCTCAGGCAAGCCCCCTGAGTGGGAATGCTTTCCACGGGGAGGCTCCTTAGATTCTGCAAGCACAGGTCCCACGGGTTGTTGAAAACCCTTGTCAGGCGTTCCTCCCTGGGCCAATGGGAAAGGTGGTGGGGGTTGCTGCCCTTGTTCGGTTTCCTTCTGAGCCGGGGGCGACTCAGGTTCCATGGGCTGTCCATCCCGGCCCCCTGACCCATCACGTACCCTAGTTTATCCTTCGAGGGCCTTCTGTTCTCTCACTTCCCCTCTCTCGTGTCTCTGCAGCCTCAGTAACATCACAGCTAATTTCGCTTGTTGCACGACTACCACTTCTTGCAGTAGTGCTGCTTTTCCAGATGCTATTGAGGTGCGTTCTTGTTGGGCACATATTGATCCAAGCTTCTTGGAGAGAAAGTAGAGAAGGACAGCTGCAAGTCCAAGTACAAGCAGGCTGGTGATCGTGATGGTGATCAAGGCCCAAAGAACTGCCGCCATGGCTTTCCCGAGGAACCCCCCTAGGCCTTCAATTTCCCCCCTCTCCAAAATGGAGCCTCCTATGTGTTCTCCAGCAGGAGCCAGGTGAAACAGATGCATCCTCTGCAGAGGATCCCAGGGAATTTCTCCTCCTCCGAGGCTCTCCCTCAGACGTCTGCTCTCCTCTGAGACCTTTCTGTCAGATGTCCTCTGCCTCCTGCAATCTTGGTGGGTTCTCTCCTTCCCGATCAGGTTGGGTTCCACTGCAACACTTCTGGTCCCTTCTGACTCTCGGGTTTCACGTGCCTCTCTTCACCAGCACAGAACGCACTCAGAAAATCAACAATGGGTGGTGGGTTGCTGGAGGGAAAGGGGTGGAGCTCCACCTCACTGCACAGTGAGAACTCAACTGAGCTGCTCTAGAGTGCTGCACTCTCTTTAAGAAGCCTCCCTTTCCTGGTGGGCGGATCCTATCTCTGATGCTTGCTGAGGAGTCCTTCTCTGATTGGCTCTTTGTCTGCCCCTCCACTAGACCGCACTTCCAATCAAGGCCCTCTCTCTTTCCAAACTAGAGTTCCTTACATTGTTTGGGATTAAGGTGTGTCCTAAGGGTGTGTCAGCCTTTCAGACAGGGGGATTTTCAGGTGTGTCAATCCCAGCAGGCAGCCCATGAAGATCTCTTGGTGTAACCCCTTGCTAGAGCAGCCAGGTAGCATGATTGAAATTCCTTTACAACTGCCTCCCTCCTCCAGCAAACAAACAGACCAAAAACAATAAAAACCACAAAAACAAACAAACAAACCAGACTAATTCCTTTTGCTTTTTGCCAAGTTGGACTCAAGTTCCATATGCTATTTATTGGATGATGATGCTGTAGGGTGTTCGAAGTTTACAATGATTCGATCATTTTAGGTGAGCAGTACATCTAGTCCTGCCCCTATCTGATTTGGTGAGCTATGATTTTCTGGACTGGTTGTTGGGCAATGTTATCTCATACTGCATATCTGGACATTCCTCTGCATCAGAGTGGAGAATTTTGGTATTCCTTTGCAACAGTGTGGGTCTTTTCTCAATTCACCTGCTTTTCCTTTTGTCCTTCTGCTTTCTGGAAAAGTACTGATTGAAGTTAGTTTATTATGGGGTATAGATTTCATAAAGTGCCCTGTAGAGCCAACTTGTTCCTTTCATTTATCTGTATTTTTAGATATGTTTATATCATGTATTGTGTATGTCATGTGTATAGCATTGTTGAGGCATGCACATATGAATAAGCTGCCCATCGGGATTGAAAAGGATGATCAAATCATGAGACAGACAGTGATGCTGGAAATTGATCTGGGGTCCTTTATGAGGGCAACAGACATTCAACTGCTAACTCATTGTCTTTCTCCAACTTATCTAAGTTTCTTTCCACTTCCGTTTCAAAATCATTGCTAAAACCCCACAGAAACCCCCACTGTTTTTCCAGGAGCTCATTTTGAAATAATTATAATTCCCATGAACTAGTCTCATTATAATAGTTTTAATATATTTTAAATAAATTTTAATAAAGTATAAATAGTCCATCATTCATTATTTTGACACATATTAAGTAAAGGTATTCCTGCTATATGATACATTTCTTCATTATTTACAGTTGCTTTGACAGCATCAAAGGTGGTAATACTTCAGAATAAAATAGACCCCTGCACCCTGCTGTCTGGAACCATTTCAGTGGTACCCAGAACACCAAGTATTTGTTCAAAAAGGCATGTAATGAAGACAGTTATTTTGATCTGTGGATACAGAATCAGGAGTGGTGAGAGGATGGAATGATCCTTACATTAGATATAGAATGCATGACTATCTGATTTGCATGGATATCTCAGAATGAAAGAAAAAATGGTAAGTAGCTTCAAGTAGCTATTTCAATATAATAACAACACACACAGACATACACACAGGAACACACAGACACACCACACACATATACACAGACACACACATGAGTCTATGAAGTCTATGAAGTCATGGTTCCTCACCAGGAACTCACATAACAGTTATAGCTAATCCAAAACTATTTAGAAAACAAATAAAATATCGTGGGTTTATCTGTATTCTCTGTTTATGCCACTCAGGCACAATATTCCTCCGCAACAGTTTTGATGTGCTTTTTCAGAGGCTTTCTCATTGTATAGTAACTGCAGGAAGCCCTTTTAATATCTAAAATTGTGAGAGGAGAAAGGGTCTTAACTCACATACAGGTTTATATGAGATGTGAGTCTCACACCCACAAAACTATTAGAAGTATTCTACCTTCAAATAAGAAGTAAACGATTACTCCAAGGTGGATTACAGATTTGAAAAAGCATTTCAAGATTCACAAAATTGGATTTTTTTTTAGATGGATGTATTTATAAGTGCTTGGTGCCTTTTAATAGGAAGTCCATTAATAAAAAAATATGGGAATCCTTTTCCTAAAAAAACACATTTACTCAGTCCAAGTTTCCTGATTTTTCAGGCATCATTGATTTTATGAATTAAACCCCTGATATCACTAATGGAGCTACTTTATGAATTTGCTGTTAGCACAAGGTGTAATAATTGATAAAGTAAAATTATGTAAAATCCATCAATAATTTTTGTTTAAATGTCTTTATTAATTATCAACTGCCTAAATATATCTGTACAAATATTCCTGTAAGATACTACTATTCTACTGCTGTAAGACTTACCATGATAAATTTGTTTGAAAACATAATTTGGTAGTAAAATAACAACTGGTTCCAAAATTTTATGAAAATTAAATTATATTGTAAAACCTAATTGGTCTCAACAAAGCCTTCATTGGAATATTTGTCTGTTTTGTTGGGTTTCTTATAACTCTACCTCCCTTCCAACTATTATCCAACCTAATCCTTCCAACTCCCAGACACTAGGTAGTAAATAAAAAATGATAAATGGGAAAGGGCCATAGATTTCTATGGACTATTTCCTGTTGTTTATGCAGCTCTTATGCTATTTCCAGGTTTCCTGGGACAAGTCCAATCTTCGTCTTCAGGATATTCAGCAATGCAGCAAACCAGCAAGTCAGAAGTAGCAAATGTAACAGTCAATGCAGCAGCAGGATGAACCTTAGCAGGACAGAGAGCAGAAGCTGCCTTCTCTGTCTGGGAGTGCCCTCTGGCATGCAGACAATGGTTTCTTATCTGCTGTGGATTTCTTACCTGCTACATTTTACAGTTTGAGCACAGCAGAGCATTCATACTGTAATGAAAATGACACCATCTTCATAAATTCTGGCCCTATAACACGTGCTTCTAGTTGCAATATGTCACATATAGGCATTCTAAGAGAAAACATCATTTAAGACATGTTTATATACATATTATTTTATTTAAAACTTGTAACATGTTCCCCTTTAAGATTAAGAGTATTCATAGTAGTGGCGGGTTTTGGGGAGAAAAGATCTTATTCTACAAATGGGAACATGAAGGTTAGGCTAATTCTGTTGTTTCTTTGTCTACAGACAGTATTTACTGATATTGAATATTGTGTTTAACTATGTTGCACTATAAGAAAGAAAAGAGCCTTCCACCTGAGCATATATGCATTCAATTCTTGAGACTCACATGGTGGAGAGAATTGATAACACAAATTGTCCTCTGACCACAAGAACATACATACCCATACACATAGTAATTAAAAAGAAAAATTTGTGGAAGATATTAATGCAATAAATAAATAAATAAATCCATTTAAGTTCATGTAATTAGCAAGTAAAATAATCTTGTTGTAAAAAGGGATTCTTCTCATATTGTAAGTGGCGATTAATATTTACTATTGATACATCTTTTAGTAACGCTGCTGTTAGTTCTAAACAGCTGTATAACCAAATCACCACACAGAGATTGGGTTTATTTAGTTAACCTAAATAAACAATCATTCCCAGTGATAATGAACTCAATCCTGTGTATGCAACAGAGCATACCTATATCTTCTTGAAAAAACAAGTAAATTAAATAAAGATTGGATATGACTACATCAAAACACTTTATAAATTATATATGATGATTTCCATAAAGATAGGTTCTATAGATTTATAGAAAAAAAAATAAGCTTATGATGAATGTCTTGGGGTATATCCAGTTTGGTCTCTGGACTCGGAATACAAACTTCACCCAGACAGAATGCACATCTGTTCCCAGCATTCAGAAAAGATAAGAGGTTATC
The DNA here is from genome assembly GCF_030254825.1 of Meriones unguiculatus. Classification (NCBI taxonomy): domain Eukaryota; kingdom Metazoa; phylum Chordata; class Mammalia; order Rodentia; family Muridae; genus Meriones; species Meriones unguiculatus. Next base: position 182,469 of record NW_026843691.1, read on the forward strand.
CATACCTTCTGTTGAAGGAACACCTCAGGTTCCTTGAGTGATTCTCTATGAGAACATGGGCCTCCATACCTATTAAAGTGGCTGAAGTGCTCTCAGAAGAAGTTGGTCGTTGCTACATAGTTCTCAGTCTGTATCAACCATAATGGCTTTTTTGCTTTCTCCCAGCTACACAGAGAATTGTCTGTATCACTCTCATTTAAAAAGCTCTCTGGCTTTTTCTCTTTCTGCCCAATATTTTTCAAGTTCTGTTGAAATATAAAGAATTCCACCTAAAATAATTGTATTATGTATATGTATGTATGTATGTATCAAAGCAGAGTCTCACTTTGTAGTAGCCCTTACTGGCCTGGAACTTGCTATATAGATGTGTCCTGAAACCTACAGAGATATACATACCTCTGCATCTTGAGTTCTGAAGAGAGAGTCTTGCACCATTACATCTGGATTGAATTACATCTGTGTGAGACATCACAATCCAATCATGAGAAGATAATCTTCACATGATAAGTCCTTCCCATATTAAAGGGAAGAAGATTATGTAAGAAGTGAGAATCTAGATAGTAAATTTCTGATTCTGTCAACAGTTCAGCATTTACTAATTTCTAGACATGTCTGTATTGCTAAAGAGTTGGTTCAGCAGTAGAATCATACATTGTAGAGAATATCAGTTCACCTTCCAGAAATCATTTTGGGCAGCTTACAAGCACCTACAACTCCAGCTGCTAGGAATATGTCTCCTTCTTCTGGTCTTATTTGGTCCTGCACCCACATGCACAAAGCCATATTCTCCACAAATGCATTCACCCCATTAAATATAAAGGTTTAGAGATACTTGCTTGTCTTTTAATTTTGCAATATTCATTCCAGCAGAAAATTTAGAGGTTATTGTGCTAGTGTTCTTTCTACTTCTATGCACCACCTTCTTTCTAGAAAATCCCTCATTTTTTATTATGATAGATTCACTACATGTATCTGATTAATTTTAGTACCTCTTACACACTGCTATTTTTGTCTTTTCTTCCTTCCCCCATTGAATACCTTCTTTCCAATAAGTCATCCTACTAATTTCACATCTTTTTGCATTTGTAGCTTACTGTGATATAAAAAGGTTACCTGCCTCGCATGGATGGGAGGTTGCTTACCTGAGTATGGACTAGTTCTTGTATCATCTGTACAAGATTGGGCACCTCAATATTTCATTACAGAAGGGGTCAGAGCTTATAGGGGCCTACCCTTTCCTGAGGGACTGTGGTGACTTAAAAAAAATGGTGTGACTTAATTTTTTTATTCTAAGCCTGCATCATGACCTCAGTACTTTCCATATGCTCAGTTTTCACTTATTTGTAACTTCAAAAGGATAGGATTCAGTTCAGAGTAAACACACTAGAGTAAAATGTGAGATCTATATCATGAATAAAATCAAGTGGTCAGAGTCCAGGAAATATATGTTTTTATATCTTTTCTTTATGAAAGAGTATGCTTAGTAGTTCCAAGCATTATTTCCCCTAACTTCTTGTAGAAATAGCTACAGAACTTACAAAACAAAATGATGGATACTCAGAAGTACTAGGAACTTGATCTAGCGAAGACATTCCACAATCTGCTGCCTTAATGGGTGTGTTGCTTTGTGTTTTGATAAATTATTTTCTGAAATGTCACATAGATAGCATAATCATGGCCACCCAAGTGTGCATAATTTTACAAAGCTGACACATGCATGTCTTACTGTTTTGAGTTGGTCTTTCAGCCACAGATCAGCAGTGCATTCTTCAAGGATAAAAACTAAGCAAGTATTTTCTTTGTCACCTAGAAGTGCAATTTACTGCCTTCTCAATTTTCCAACTAACAAATACAAAGTAAATGTAGGACATTAGAGAAATAAGTACACTAGGTGATTTATGGGGAAGGGGGTTTCATGACACCCAGAATAAACCAGTGTCACATGGTAGATGTAGTAACATTATTGATATCTGGTAAAAACAAACAAACAACAAAGGCAAAGAATGTAAAAAGTAAAACAGTAGCAGGGAAAAATCACATCTGAGTGTGTCTGAACCATGTGTGTGTTAGAACTGTACTGAGCTTCTATTGTGAAGAGCAAACAAATCAGAACTCAGTCACTCAGAAAACAGGGTCAAGGGAAATTCTCATCCTTACATTTCAGCAAATAGTAGGAAGAAAATGATTTCCTGTCATCTAAACATCAGTTTCCAGAAAGACAAATCAACAAGCACCTTGTGAAATGTATTCTAGTAAAAAGTATTTTTCCTTGGGATATTTTGCTAAATATTCAGAAAGCTGCAAGCTTGAGTAAAATGCTAGGAAAATATCTAACAGATGTCAAAACACAATCAATCAACAAACGAAAGATTTGGATAATTGAATGTGGCTAAGTAGGCACAAGGTTAATATTTATTTGCTCAAAAGATTTTTTTAACAAAATGACAGACATAAGATAAGTAAACAACAAAGGTAAGAGACACTGTCCTAAGAATAAGTCATAATATTGAACACAAGAGATGCTCACTTCACAAGTAGCTAAAAAAAAAAAAATCTATCCGAGCGTAATGCTGCAGTTTCATTATCTCAGACACGTAGACAGTGGTCACATTGCAAGTTCAAAACCAGCCTGGATTACAGAGTGTGCAAAGCTAGCTAACCTCCATAAATAGGACTGGGGCTAACTAAAGCTAACTGACATGTGAATGGCCCTTTGTCTTGTCATTTTTACTCCAGAAAAAAAAATCCAATGGACAACAATGCTACAGATACAAGAAGACAACAACAACATCACTAGACAAATGGCATAAGAAAACGAGGAAAGGTGTAATTTTTTTTTTTTGCTATTCTCTTGCATGCAAAGGAAATATTCAAACACATACCTTGGCTATTATAATTACAAACCAAAAACAAATGTTCTAAACTTCCAGGTAAATTATTTGCTTTGTTCTACGTAGTATTAGAGTTACATCCGGTTTCATGTTCATGTAGAGACACATAATAATAAATTCTGATTTTTGTACTATTTATACTGAATAGTAGAAAGATTAAAACAAATGCAGGGATGATTTGCTTTAAACAATCAAACAAAGAAGAGCTTCACAAAATAAAGACAGGAATAGCATAGTAGAATTTTTATGTACCATTTTCCTGTCTAGATTAAATATATTAATTTTTAAGTGCATTGAAAGATCAATAGAGAAAGTGGTTTAATAATCCAAAATTACAGAATCAGTTTTCCTTGGGGGTGGAAATCAGAGCAATTTTTATTTTTTATTTTTTTATATTACAAATGTTATTTCAATAGTCTCTAATGTTTCATTATGAAATTCCTTATGAATATAACTAGTCCAGTCAGTTTTAAAAATCTTACATTATTAAATTAGGTACATTTATTTGTTAAATTAAATAAATATATTTTGTAAATAATTTTTATTTTAAGGAGGTGGGATGAACTTTATTTAGAAATCATATCAATGACTGGTAGGAGAGTTCATGGATGCTTGTACCACATTCATGGATCTCTCTAGGACCTACGTGGCTGAAGGACTAACAAGTTGTCCTTTAATCTCCACACCGACTCCATGATATAGCATACACATAAATAAATGTATGTGTATGCTATATCAAAAAAATTTAAAAAATAATACCAATGGTGAACGGTTAATAGACTCAAGGCAAGAAGTTGTGACTGTTGTCATGTCAAAATACTTTGATCAGGTAAGTAACACTTCCTGACAGTCTGTGTTTAATTGGTGGGCAGATATGTTTACTTAAGACACACAGAATTTTGCACTGTTTGAATATAATCTTAGTTGGAAACCATGGAGCATCTACTCCTGTAGATAAAAAGACATAAAAACATTATAATTGATTAATCAAGAGGATATATGCAAGAAAAAAAGAAATTAGCTAACAGATATCCAAACATTTGTTGTGATATTCTATTCATATTAAATGATTTTTACCATTCAAAGAATAAAAGGACTTATTAGAAGAAAAGGCATTACAATAGCTTTGCAAGGTATGTTTAAAGAATTATAAAGACATTTTGAAAACATGTCTGATGAACAGTAATCATTTTTTTAAAGTACTTTAAAGATTAATTGGTTGCATTAGCATGTAATAAGATTCCAAACACTTTTGGAATATTATGAAAAGGAATAAGGTTCACAGAAAGAAAAGAGTGAAGGACACTTTATTCTAGTCAGGTTTTTGATTCTTGCTGTATGTGGGGTACCGCTGTCATGCTGAGAATGAGCTAATATCGCCATTCTTACAGTGCATGGATAATGAGCACAGACTGCCAAGAAGTAACTCTAATCATAATAACCTCCACTTGCAGCCAGCCACATCTCTGCTCTGCTCGGTCTTTCTTCCACCCATTGACCATCTAGCTGTCTAGTTCAGGGTTCTCAACCTTCCTACCGCTACAACCTTTTAATACAGTTCCTCATGTTGTGATGACTCCCACTCATAAAATTATTTTTGTTGCTATTTTATAACTATGATTTTGCTACTGCTATGAACTGTAATGTAAATATCTGATATGCAGGATGTCTATTATTGTGACCCACAGATAGAGAACATCAGTTCTAGTTGGTCATGGAAGGGAAATGTGTTCCAGGATCTTCTGTTCACTACTTTGCTGTATTTCAAACTAACACCAAGCTTCTTGTAAAAACAATTTCTTTTGTTTTTGTGTTGGTGTTTGTCTACTTGCTTGCTTTTGACATTTAAAAAAAATAAAGAAAATTAAGCAAAAGAAGTCCTTTGCTGTGTCTGAGAATATTTTCTGAAAAGTTAAAAATTTGCTAACAAAACTGACTGCTGAGGAAAGCATGCATATCATTTGATATATGATATCATGTATATCATGTAATCCTTGCCTGAGCAAGGATTATTTTCCATAAGATCATAATATTTGAAGAGAAAATGTGGACTCAGTAACTAGAGACAGTAAATGGGTGTGGAGAAGGGGAAATCAGAGGTAAAATGTTTGGGTTAGGATAAGAAAAGATTGGATGGTATTTCATGGGTGGGAATAGCAATTCAGCTGCTATAAAGGATCATATGTTCAGCTAATTTTTTTTTTAAATACTGGAGATAATTTTAATTGTTTGTACACTTCGGGACAACATAGATTGCTTAAGAGAGTGGACTGTGGTCTGTGCACAAACCAAGCTAAACTTGAGAGTACATACAGAGCTTCCTTCCCTTCTCACCCTCGGCACAGACCCTCTCAGCTTTTTCTTTTCTTTTTTTCAATGCAGTTTATTCAGGAACCTTGAACAATCCTCGGACCCTGGGGAAAGCCAGCCCACAGCTTAAATAGCCTCTGGGTAGCCAACCCAGGCGTGCCACGTGGGCAATGCAGATAGGTCCACATACATGGAAGCAAGCCAGATCCTCAGCCTTAGCCAAATGTGGAATTGTTCATGACAGAGAGCACTCACCATCGGGAAGGTAGAAGGTGGAAACCAGCTCCATCTTTAAGGCATAGCATTCCGCAGCTCTCTACAGTTCCCCCTTTTTGTTTTAGACGCATCAGGCAAGAGTAGAGGTCTGATCTCTGATATTAGAAATAAATTGGGACTTTGTACCGATGTTCATTTAGGTGTCATCCACCCAAAGAGCATCAGACCCGTCCAATACCTTTTTCTCAGAGGCGGGACCTGGGGCATCAACCCGCATGCAATCAGACATGCTCTTCTCTGGGTCCAAAGCGGCTGACCCTGAGTGCAGTGCTTAGCCTCGCATCCTGAGCATAACATTTTAGCTTTTTATGGTATCCAACTATGCTTGGGGAGACTGTCCTTCTTCAATGGCTGTAAAGGCCTGAATGATCATGGCTGCATCACACTGTTGTGAGACTCTAATCTTGCATATATACCACAGGCAAACCAAGGAGACCAACACCAGAAGGCCTGCTAATGCTCCCATGCCCGCCCATTCCTTCAGATGATTCATGGCTGCAGCAATCCATGATGATAATCCTGTGGCTAGTCCTGCGTCCACTCTGGTAGAATTTACTGTGACAATGTCTACTCTCAGCTGCTCCATCGTAGTATCGAATTCTCCAGTCCAATTACCTAAAATATAGCTCGACAATTGTTTAGACAGATTTGCAGCACAGGAAAAATTCTCATGTTATATGCTAGTGACTCAAAGTCCAGCATATTTTCATTGACAGCCAAGTTGAGCGATTTGCCATAGGGTATCAATTTGCTCCTGCACGAGGTCAATCCTCTGATTGAACACAATCGAGCTTCCTTTTAGTTGAGCATTAATTCCTTTATGTACAACTAAGGCAT